>NW_024055696.1:0-192374 GCF_902713615.1 Scyliorhinus canicula
CTGACGGGACGTGGTTTCAAGTGGCACCCCCACTCCGTCGAGGACCCTGAAATTTGAATTAGAAATCTGAGTGAAGAAAAAGAAAAGTAATCACAAGTAATCAAGGTGTTCAAACGAATAAACGTAATTCGGAAGTGTGTTTTGTGCATGCGTACTAACAGGGTTGTAAGGAAAACCTGAAAGCATTTTTGTTGCGACAAACTTTCGGGAGTTTTGTGAACGGAACATAGCGTAAGTCTTACCCGTCTCGTAAAACATAACCTCAACACCCCCTGTTCCAAATTTAAGTGAGTCAGAGAAAATGGCCATGCAGGCAATGGAACGCCTCATGAATCCAGAACGGTTTGTGGTCGCAGCAACCAGCAGTAGCCGAGTAGGTCAGTGTCCCGTGTGGGAGCTGGAACTCCGCAAGTATCTGCAAGGAAAGGGATGGCCCCTTTGGAAAGAGTTCTGTATGAATGAGGAGACAGGTCCCGGAAGTATAGGACATACTTGGTGGGAGAACCTCTCTCAAATTCATAAGAAAAACCTCAGTAAAACACGCAAGCCGATGGCAATCGTGTCCTGGTTGGCACAATTGCGAGGCACAGAGGAGTTCGTTCAGACGCTCCGGGCAGAATTAGAAGAGAGAAATCGTATGAGCAAAGTGGATGTCAGGGACATCGAGAAAGAGAATATGGAACTTAGAGGGAAGTTGGCAGAGAAAGGTAGAGAGGTAGATGATGCCAAGAGGGCACATCAGTCTTGTCTAGCCCATCTCAGCAGTTCCCAAACCCAGTACGAAAAGGCCTATCAGGACGTGCAACGTGCCGTCCTGATAAGAGAAGAATCAGAGAAGCAGGTAGAGGCTTTGCAGAGGCAATGCTCTGACCTAAAGGCAGCTTTAAGAGCACTCCATGCTGCCACCACAGAACAAAGACAGAATACGGTAGACCATGCAAAGTGTAGGAAGCAGATTGCGGAACTGCAATCTCTGCTTTCAGTGCAGAATGGGTTCCAAAGCACCTTTGGAGCAAAGTTAGATGAGGAGAATGCTCCAGATTGGAAAGAGTTAAGTGAGACAGCGCAGCGCTATGTTCAGGGAACATGTGCGCCAGCAGCGCAGCAGAAAAGACAAGCACCCCAACCCCCCACAGATCAGATAGTTACCGCACCAATGAATCCAGTCACCACCCAAAGGAAAGCGACCGCAGAAGGCGCACCCGATATCATCTACACCACCCCCTTAACTGTAACCCAACTCAGGGACGTGTGTGAGAAAATCACTCCGTTTCTCCCCACCGCAGACCCCCAAAAATTTTTCGCGAAAGTAAAACAGCAGGCTACCATGTACGGCCTGGATGAGAGAGAGCAGGTTAAGCTCACGGTTCTGAGCTTAGACCAATCGGTAGTAGCAGCCCTCCCCGACCCACAGAACGTTGGCGGAGGCACCCTAGAGGAAATGCACACCTCCATTTTAGATGCCATGGGGTATAACCGAGGTGACCCAGTCGAAGGACTTAACAAGTGCCGACAAAAGAAAACCGAGCACCCCACAGCATTTGCAGGAAGGCTGTGGATCCATTTTAACGCAGTTTTCGGCGAGTTAGATAGAGCACATTTGAACCGTGACAATATGGTCAAATGGACGCGCACCATAATCTCCCATGCCACAGATGCAGGACAGAGTGCTTGCAACAGTTATGACCCCTCAGAAGAAGCCAACAATGAAAAATGGGTCTTGAAAAGATTGTCCCGCGCATGGGAGCAATCAGTTCAGGGCAGAGTTAAAGTAATGACCCCAGAGGAAGCTCAGGCTGCAGCGGATATTCAGGCAGTCAGAGCGCACCAATGCCCCGCATGGGTAAATGAAGGGAAGAACAGCCCCCCACAGAAGTCGCAGGAATGCTACAACTGTGGCCAATTAGGACATTGGGCTAAGGAATGGAATGCACCCCAAAGATCACAGAGAGGCCAGCAGACAGGCACTCTGAACAGGAATAGAGCAAAGCCTATCCATAGTATAAGAGTACAGTCAGGACAGACCAATGTGGACGGGACGGACTGACGGTGTTCGGGCTCCCCAACTGGGGTCTGTGACACTCTTTGGGATCAATCCGGAAGGCCGGTAGTCACAGCAAAGGTTAGAGGGAAGCCGATAGAGTTACTTTGGGACACAGGAGGGTCCCGCACCACGATTAATTCCACCACAACGGCACAGGCAGACACGGGGCCGACCACCTCCACCATCACACTTAGCGGTTTTACAGGTCACTCACAGCAGGGACACATTACAGCTCCCGTAGCAATCCAGCTAGGGAACATCTCCACTAAACACCCCGTTGTTTTAGTAAATCTTCCCCGTTCAGCAGAACACATATTGGGGATAGATTTTATGAATGCCCATAGCCTGTCGTTCGACCCAGTGAACCAGTGTGTCTGGCGAATGGCAAGATCAGACAGAGCACCCACTACTCTCACAGTTGGAGAGTACGCTAATCGGATTAGCGCAGTAGGCGACTATTGTTTCGACCTGACTACACTAAACACGGACAGACAAGTGAGAGCAGTTTTAAACAAACACAGGACAGTATTTGCCAGTCACCGGCACGACTGCGGCAGAATGACTGGACAAATTCATGTTACCGGACCTGACCCCCGACCACAGAAACAATACAGATTTCCCCTAGAAGCAGAGGGAGAAATAGGAAAAGTAATAGATAGCTTATTGGAGCAAGGGGTGCTTAGGACAGTAGCCTCGACCAATAATGCTCCTATTTGGCCAGTGAGAAAGCCCGACGGATCATGGCGTCTGACCATTGATTATCGGGAACTCAATAAAGTAACCCCAGCAGTAGCCTCCACGGTAGCAACAAGTCCCGAGACCATGCTCAAACAGGGACTCCACTCCAAATTCTTCACGGTATTGGACATTAGCAATGGCTTCTGGTCAATCCCACTGGCAAAGGCGTGCCAGTACAAATTTGCCTTCACTTTCAAAGCACAGCAATATACGTAGACATGCCTCCCACAAGGATTCCACAATTCCCCCTCCATTTTCCACCGACAGCTGGCGAATGGTTTAGAAAAATTTTCCCGACCCGAATGTCTGGTACAGTATGTGGACGACCTACGACTGCAGACAGACACCAAGGCAGAGCACATTACGCTTCTGGCCGAACTCCTGGAACTTTTAACCTCGATCCGATGTAAAGTCAACCCCAGAAAGGCCCAAATATTAGAGAATAAAGTGATGTATTTGGGTACAGTCATCACACACGGCAAACGCGAAATCGAATTCAAAAGAATTGATTCGATTGTCAAATTGCCCCTTCCCCAAAATGTTTCAGCCCTCCGGTCGTTTTTAGGACTGGTAGGGTACTGTCGGAACCATATCGATGGATTCGCGACAAAGGCAGCCCCACTCTCAGACCTCCTTAAGAAAGGAGCCCCTTGGGAATGGCTTCCGCAGCATACAGAGGCTGTGGAAGAATTGAAAAAAGCCCTTAGCGCAGCACCCGCGCTACAAGTCCCAGACCAACTCTCCCCCTATGCAATAGAGGTAGCGAGCACTGATCTAACCCTCTCGGCCGTGCTACTCCAGGAACGGCACGAGCAGCTCAGACCCGTGGCTTATGCCTCCCGACTTTTAGACCCCGTAGAGCAAGGATTTTCTGCCTGCGAGAGGCACCTCCTTGCAGTTTTTTGTGCAGTTCAGTACTTTTCGTACATTACCGGACTCAACCCCATCACCATTTTGACCGAGCACACCCCCACACAGTTACTCCTAGACGGTCGACTGAAGGACGGTTCAGTTAGCCAGATTAGGGCAGCTAGGTGGACATTACTTTTACAAGGACGGGACATTACGGTTAAACGGACCCGGACACACACAGTTTTAGCCGATAACCTCCAATATCAAGGACAGCCCCATGAATGTGAAATTGTAGCTCCCCGACACAACACAGGACCCTTCATAGCGAAGACACCCCCCAGAAAGATAGGGAACCCAAAACAAAGCCCCCAGCACACAGACACGTGTGCCCCACTGAAGATATACGTGGACGGTTCATCCACAGTTTTAGATGGTGAGCGTATCACTGGATGCAGCATCTATGTCGAGGACGCGCAGGGTGGCGCTTTAGAGGAGATTGCTTTAAAATTGCCAGGTCACTTAGGCGCACAGGCAGCAGAGCTCGCGGCCATAGCTTACATAGTGGACCACCCCGATTCTTTCCCCAGCCCGGCAGACATATACTCGGACAGTCAAAACGTCTGCAACAGTTTAACAGATTTTCTACCCCTGTGGAGGACACGAGGTTTTGTCTCCGCAGACGGGAAACCCCTTCCATCAGCCCCATTACTCTGCCATATCCTAGACAAAGCGAAGGACAGAACCTTCGGCATTATAAAAGTAAGAAGTCACCATAGGTCATCCCCCCCTGGAAATGTAAAAGCCGACGCACTGGCTAAAGCAGGTTCCAGGCGAGGACACTTTTGGACACCCCCAGCTAGCGCACCAGCTAGCGCCCCTGTGAGCGCAGTTCAAGTCTCACAGACGGACATTAAAGATTTAGCAGAAGCACAGAAACAGGATGAGGATCTCAGGGAGATTTTTAAAGGCAACTTTGTGCCTCAGTATGATAAGTTCCGACACGCACTGACCACACATGAGGGTGTGATCATCAAGGACCAGCTTTATGTGGTCCCGCAGCAGGACAGAAACCAAATGATTGCCTTGTTCCATGACTCTCACGGACATCAAGGAATCGACACGACACGAGGCACCTCAGGCAGCTCTGTTGGTGGCCTAACCTCAGGAACGATGTAACCCATTACATTGAGAATTACCTTGTTTGCGCCCAGAATAACCCGGAGAGGTATTCCAAAAAGGCACAGCTTCGGCATACTCGACCAGTTAATGGCCCCTGGACAAACCTCCAGATCGACTTTATAGGACCATTGCCCCCTTGTAGGAATGGCTATAAATACGTTCTGGTTGTGATTGATACCTTTACCAAATGGGTAGAGGCATTCCCCTCAAGAACCAATACAGCTAAGACAGCTGCAAAGATCCTGACCCACCACATCTTCACGAGATGGGGTCTACCCAGAAGTATAGATGCGGACCAGGGATCTCACTTCACAGGACGTGTCATGAAGAACGTCCTGACCATATTCGGCATCAAACAAAATTTTCATATTGCGTATCACCCCCAGTCAAGCGGGATTGTGGAGCGCATGAATCGGACCCTAAAATCTACCCTTAGGAAAATGGTTCAAGAGAACAATTCTACATGGGATTCAGTACTCCCATTTAGAACATAGAACAGTACAGCACAGAACAGGCCCTTCGGCCCTCAATGTTGCGCCGAGCAAAGATCACCCTACTCAAACCCACGTATCCACCCTATACCCGTAACACAACAACCCCCATTAACCATATTTTTTAGGACACTAAGGGCAATTTAGCATGGTCAATCCACCTAACCCGCACATCTTTGGACTGTGGGAGGAAACCGGAGCACCCGGATTAAACCCACGCACAAACGGGGAGGACGTGCAGACTCCGCACAGACAGTGACCCAGCCGGGAATCGAACCTGGGACCCTGGAGCTGTGAAGCATTTATGCTAACCACCATGCTACTGTGCTGCCGTAGCATTTGCACTAATATTTATCAGAAATACGGTTTCCATATCTACAGGATTCACCCCACACACACTCATGACCGGACGCCCTATGAAAGGTACAGAATTCCTTTTAGGACTGGACATGACTAGCCCCGAAGTGACGGCCCTCACACATGAGAAGGCTGTTAAAGACCTAGTTGAGACTGTGAGGTCTGCACAGATCGCAGCCGCAGTTTAACTAGGGAAACGGCGCAGACAAAGCACAGCATGCTTTAATAAGAATGTACACCCCACAGAAATCCAGGTTGGGCAACAGGTAATGCTATCTGTGTATAACCCCAGCAGTTTTTTGGCACCAAAATTTTCAGGCCCGTATTCAATTTCGGACAAAATTAGCCCCTCAGTTTACAGGATAAAATACCCCAATGGAAAGACTGCCTGGTTTCATATCAACCATAGAACATAGAACATAGAACAGTACAGCACAGAACAGGCCCTTCAGCCCTCGATGTTGTGCCGAGCCATGATCACTCTACTCAAACCCACGTATCCACCCTATACCCGTAACCCAACAACCCCCCCCCCCCCCCCTTAACCTTACTTTTTAGGACACTACGGGCAATTTAGCATGGCCAATCCACCTAACCAGCTAAAGGCATATGGAACACAGTCTAACCATGCACACCATGTCTTACTGGACGCAGCAGAACATCTCGCCCCGCCCACTAGAGACACGTTTCCACCATCCCCCTCACAGACCAGTTCATCATCGGACTCGCCCACGACTCCGCCCACTGACCACAACAGATCACGCCCCGGAACGCCCACAAGCTGCCGCAGCAGAGACAGCGATACAGACACTGACTCTGACTTTGAGGACAGCCACAGCACTCAGCCCGACAGCCCACACTGCAGCGACTACGACCCTGACTCCAGTGACCCCATGGAAGTCACCTATATCAAATATCCAGACCCACCACCCGACCCCGACTACCCCGACAATGCCCATTCAAGTTTAGACCCCACACTTTGGCACAGGGACAATTCGTACAGACTTGTCCGTAATGACGAAAGTGACCCCCGGTCACATAATTACAAAATTGCATGCCTGATCCACACAAGGGTGTGGGATCCGGGTGAGCAGGATGACACGGTGTCTGAATCCCGATACGGCAACCCCTTTGTGACCCTGTTCACAGAGGAGGAGGAAAAGTGAGGTGTCCAGATGATGTAAAATAGGAACCACTAGAGGGAAGCGATATCCTTTCTGATGGAACCTGCACGTATGTTTTCTTTGTAAGTTTATGTTTGTTTCTCTTTAATGTTAATGGTTCAGTTGGAGATCGATCACTGTCTTTTCAGCCGAAAAGCTTGTGACCGCCTCGCACGCACTTTAGCTTGTCTGACGATACCTCTGAGAATTTCAGTTCCCAATCCAATGGTTTGATTGGAGCTCTTTTCAGCTGTAAGGCTTGTGACCGCCTTACACGCACACTAGTTTCTCCGCTGAAACCTTTGAGAAGTTTAGTTGTATCCTCTGGTGAACCGACACGGTTCACGACTTGTTCACTGTTTTTAGATGTTGGAGCATCTTGGCTCCTTCCTTGTTTTTAGGTGCCCCTCTATTCGGTGAATAGAGGCTGCAATCCCACGATGAATACATTCTTGCCCGTTCATTCCAGGTTACTCAGGCAGTGGAGAAACGGCACTGAGGACCCGCCCTGTCTGAGAACCCACTTTGGTCAGCCAAGCTCGGGTATGGCACAGCACGCCCTACGCGGGGATTCCATCCAAATCTTACCCATAGCGGCCCATACGCAACTCATTCGACCTTTCCTTTCCAAACTTGGTTTCATTTTTAGTTAGGTAGCCCTTAGGCCGCCATCCCACATGCTATTTACATCCAAGAACATTCGGATGGTAAATTAGCAAAGCCTGCGAGACGGCTCGCAGGAGGAAAGTTGTTAGGTGTATTCTGTTCCTAAAATTCGCTTTTGAAAAAAAAAATGAGGGGAGTCACAGGGTGTGACTTGACCATTCATTTTAATGGGTCAATTGGAATTAGAGGACAGATACACTAACAAATACGGATATTAAACTGTGTATTGACAGATACTGTGCTTGATCCCATAGCTTTCGAAGGACGAAAGAGTGTTCACGGCAAGGATCGGCCATACAGGAGGAAGAGAAAGAGAACGAAGAGAAGACCATGATGGAAGCCTACCTATTACTGTTAAATGTTGTATTTGTATATGTGGAAGCGAGTCACGTTTCCCCCACAACCCCCGCCGTTAATGTTTCCCTCACACCAACTTCCCCGTGCTCAGCTCTGATCAGCGAAGTTCAGACCTGGTGCACAAAGTTCATGACATGGTATTCAATGCCGTACGTGATTGAATCACTGCTGGTGATTGCAATTCTCTGCATCATAGCACAGACCCTCAGGTTGAGGAAATGGAAAAGGAGAGCCTCCCGTTCCTGCCCCTCAACCATCTACGGAGTTCAATTCCCTATTTTCGGTTTTCACCAATCCCCCCAACACCTTGATGCCAAGGAAATGAATAAAGCACTATGTTAATAAAGGATACCAATGTATTATATGGTTCTGAACTCGACTGCCGAGTCAGAAAGTGATATGTAATGTGGTATGAATGGATAAGGTTTTTAGACTGTAATAAAATGTTTAAAGTAAGATAAGGATAGGAGTTGTGATAGGTAGAGGTTCCCGGTTATTGGTAATGCATGTCCCCATTGACATAGCGCCAAGTAGAAATGTCAGGTAAAATTTTTCTTGCCATAGTTAAAGACAGCGTAGACGCCCAGAAACTTGCTGAGGTCAGGGAACCCAGAGAGGGCACCCAAAGGCACTCGAAGCAACGTGCATAGGTGATCCTTCACAATTTCATAGTGAGGATCACATGGAGGGAATGTAGCCATCTAAGATGGACACTTAGTTACAAAATGGAGAACTGCTAAGGCTGCAGGGAAAAACCAGTCTTAGCAAGGACAAGCAGTTTGCAGAAGGATAATTAGCATTCTGCACGTACAGAAACCAGTTTGTGGCCATGTGCAGAGTCTCAGCCAAAGGTGTAAATGGCAACAACGATTTACATAGTAATGAGGTGATCCAGATCCAGGCCCGCACAATAGCAACATTTAAGTATCAATGGATACTTTTGAGTAGACGCCCAGACAGAACGGCGCCACAGTAACCAACACAAAGAACCGTAGGGACCGCCCCACCCATCGAGGAACGACCCTCAGATTGGGGGGTTTGGAAGATATTGATTGGGAGAAGGCCCAATCGATACATGGCAGGTAGAGAACCGCCCCGAAGAGGCACGGACTTCTAGGGACTATAAGAATAGACCCCGCACATGGTTTGGTCTGTTCTTGCTCCGGCTCAAGTCTGTTGCTTCCAGACTCCGGCCCAGACTTGTTACATCGCATCCTGACTCCAGTTTCAGCACCGGCCGTTGAGCCACCAGCCATCGAACTGTAAGTGTCACCACAACGATCGCTACGTGATCCAGACTTTACTAAACCCTGACGATTATAAGACCCTGAGAGTTACAGACCAAGAACGGGACGAAGGCCTCGCTCCTTGACCTTGCCTGTTCCTGCTTAGATAAGTATTTTAGTTGTTCAGTATCAGAAGTAACTTAGTCTCTTTAGCGTATGCATGTGTATTTCTTATATTTGTCATAATAAATATCAATCGTTTGGACTTACAAATCGGTGTACAGATTTATTACTTTGAACCTGACCTTGATATACTTGTGACGGTGTCTAAATACGGCACCTGGCGACTCCTGAGCAGAATTACATACACAGAGCCATAGCAGTGTTAAGCACACGGCCTTTAAACGGAGGCGTGTTAATACACTCCAATAAAACACGTAACACTCAAGTAAAACGTGCAACAGCGGGTCGAGAAGGGCTGCCACGAATGAGGGGTCGAGGCTCCAAACTGTGAGCTTAACTTGCTGTTTTTCGTCCAGGCCGTACATGGTCGCCTGTTGCTTAACTTTAACAAAGTAATGGTGTGGGTCCGATGTGGGGTGGAACACTTTGATTTTGTCACACAAGTCCCTTAATTGGGTGACGGTTAATGGGGTGGTGTATAAAAAATCGGGGTCTCCGTTTGTTGTGGCCCTGAGCTTCTTTGTGACAGGGTTCCTGGGATTGTGCTCTACCTGTGCAGTCAGGGGTGGGGGTGCTTTTCCTTTCTGGGTTTTATCTTGAGTACATGTTCCATGCACATAGCGATGGACAGTTTCATTCAGCTCCTGCCAATCGGGGCCATTTTCCTGATCCAGCTGGGGTCCGAATGCATCTTGGAAGCCATTGTGTACTGAGAGCAGGGATTGCAGGTGGGCAATTGGCTTTCGACATTTGGCGTGGTCTACGGAACTCTGCCTTTGTTCTGTGGTGGAACTGTGGAGTGCTCGTAGGGCAGCTTTTCAATCCTGACATTGCTTCTTTAATTGTTCGACTCGATATTCTGTCTCTTCTCTTGCCAACACCGCGTGTTGTGTGTCTTGCTGGGCCTTATCGTACTGGGACTGAAAGCTGCTCAGGTGAGCGAGGGATGATTGGTGGTGCCCGTTTGACATCAGCCACCAACTTGTCCTTCGCTGCCAACTGCTCTCTGAGTCGCTTATTAACTTTATCGCTTTCGGTGAAGTCTCCTTCACTATTCTTCTCTCTGCCTCGAATCTGAGAGGCTGGTTTAGCTGACTCGGCTAAATCGCTGGCTTTTAATCAGGCCAGCAGCACGGTTCAATTCCCGTACCAGCCTCCCCGGACAGGCGCCGGAATGTGGCGACTAGGGGCTTTTCACAGTAACTTCATTGAAGTCTACTCGTGACAATAAACGATTTTCATTTTTTTCATCTCTCTGCGGAGCTTCATGACTTTCTCTGTGCCTGGAAATTGTGCCAAGCAGGTCCCGATTCCAATCGGCTTCCGAACTTTTCCTGAACTTTTCGAGACCTGTTTCCTCATTTCCGCAAAATTCGTTCCAAAGGGGCCATCCTTTCTTTTTTAGATACTTCCGAATCTCCTCTTGCCATATGGGACACAGGTCTGCTCTATTTGTCGCTGTGACCTCGAATTCCTGGGAGTTCATAAGGCCTTCCATTGGCTTTGCTGCCATTCCTACTGTAAGCTCTGGGTTTCCATTGGCTTTGCTGCCATTCCTACTGTAAGCTATGGCCTTCCATTGGCTTTGCTGCCATTCCTACTGTAAGCTATGGCCTTCCATTGGCTTTGCTGCCATTCCTACTGTAAGCTATGGCCTTCCATTGGCTTTGCAGCCATTCCCACTGTAAGCTAGGGGTTTCCATTGGCTTTGCTGCCATTCCTACTGTAAGCTATGGGTTTCCATTGGCTTTGCTGCCATTCCTACTGTGAGCTCTGGGTTTCCATTGGCTTTGCTGCCATTCCTACTGTAAGCTATGGCCTTCCATTGGCTTTGCTGCCATTCCTACTGTAAGCTATAGGTTTCCATTGGCTTTGCTGCCATTCCTACTGTAAGCTATAGGTTTCCATTGGCTTTGCTGCCATTCCTACTGTAAGCTATAGGTTTCCATTGGCTTTGCTGCCATTCCTACTGTAAGCTAGGGGTTTCCATTGGCTTTGCAGCCATTCCCACTGTAAGCTATGGCCTTCCATTGGCTTTGCTGCCATTCCTACTGTAAGCTATGGCCTTCCATTGGCTTTGCTGCCATTCCTACTGTAAGCTATGGCCTTCCATTGGCTTTGCTGCCATTCCTACTGTAAGCTAGGGGTTTCCATTGGCTTTGCTGCCATTCCTACTGTAAGCTATGGCCTTCCATTGGCTTTGCTGCCATTCCTACTGTAAACTATGGCCTTCCATTGGCTTTGCTGCCATTCCTACTGTAAGCTATGGGTTTCCATTGGCTTTGCTGCCATTCCCACTGTGAGCTATGGCCTTCCATTGGCTTTGCTGCCATTCCTACTGTAAGCTATGGCCTTCCATTGGCTTTGCTGCCATTCCTACTGTAAGCTATGGCCTTCCATTGGCTTTGCTGCCATTCCTACTGTAAGCTATGGCCTTCCATTGGCTTTGCTGCCATTCCTACTGTAAGCTAGGGGTTTCCATTGGCTTTGCTGCCATTCCTACTGTAAGCTCTGGGTTTCCATTGGCTTTGCTGCCATTCCTACTGTAAGCTAGGGGTTTCCATTGGCTTTGCTGCCATTCCTACTGTAAGCTATGGCCTTCCATTGGCTTTGCTGCCATTCCTACTGTAAGCTAGGGGTTTCCATTGGCTTTGCTGCCATTCCTACTGTAAGCTATGGCCTCCCATTGGCTTTGCTGCCATTCCTACTGTAAGCTATGGCCTTCCATTGGCTTTGCTGCCATTCCTACTGTAAGCTATAGGTTTCCATTGGCTTTGCTGCCATTCCTACTGTAAGCTATAGGTTTCCATTGGCTTTGCTGCCATTCCTACTGTAAGCTATGGCCTTCCATTGGCTTTGCTGCCATTCCTACTGTAAGCTATAGGTTTCCATTGGCTTTGCTGCCATTCCTACTGTAAGCTATAGGTTTCCATTGGCTTTGCTGCCATTCCTACTGTAAGCTATAGGTTTCCATTGGCTTTGCTGCCATTCCTACTGTAAGCTATAGGTTTCCATTGGCTTTGCTGCCATTCCTACTGTAAGCTATGGCCTTCCATTGGCTTTGCTGCCATTCCTACTGTAAGCTATGGCCTTCCATTGGCTTTGCTGCCATTCCTACTGTAAGCTATAGGTTTCCATTGGCTTTGCTGTCACTCCTACTGTGAGCTATGGGTTTCTACCGTAAATTTGCAATGGGTGGAATAAAGCGGTGATGCAAACACTGGTGCGGCTTAAACTATTTTCCGGTCTACAAGACTCCCGACAGTTTTACGCAACAAAATCTATCAAGGTTACCGTATATCCCTTGTTAGTACGCATGCAAATTACACACTTCCCAATCTTGGAGGTTTGATCGATTCTGGTCTTACCGTTGTGCTTTGTACATTTTCCAATTGGGTTTCTAATTCAAAGTTGGGTTCTCTCGGAGCCATAAAGTCACTTCTAGGTCGAGTCCCGTCAGAGGTGGCCAGTAATATTGTTATCTTTTAGTGGCTACAAATATGGCGGTTAATATGGTCGCCTTTCTTAATCTTAATTATGAATATGCTTTCAGAGTTGCCAGGTATCTCTTGATACCGTCACAAGGTTCAACCGAATATCGATCAAAGAGCCAATACACCAGTTAGTTAGTTAAAGTCAATGGTACTTTATGTACACACAATATGGTTTACTCATGCTCAATAACACTGCAGGCTAAACTATGTCTGCCAAAAACACCTATACTTAACTTCGGGTAAGCACTTAGGTCAGAGAAACTTTGACCGTTGTTCAGATCTGAGGTTATTGGGTTCGAAGAGGTAGCAGGGGTATTATTATGGTCATTGGTCTGGTAGCGAGCGTTGACCTGGAACGTACTTGCTTTTGGTGGTGCAGGTGGAGGGGTCTCTCCAGTTGAGAACCGAATCCAAGAGAGTGAACATATGGCTGGGGTTCCTTCTTATACTTGCTTTGCGTGCTTTTAGCCCGGCCTTAAACTTGGTCCCAAAGAATTGGGCAGCTTCTCGATCATTGCCAACGATCTGAGCCAATGAAGAGGCGGGTGCCTTGATGGCTGGACGGGTCCTAAGTGGGCATTGGCCTTGCTTTATTTGTATCTTCTTGCTGGGGTAGTGGCACCGGAATGTCTGGGACGGTATCGGCTACCTGAGCGCTAGTTCTTTGTTTATTGGACATGGGCCGCCTATATGTAAATCGACCCAGAGTTTCCGTTCTGTCTGCAGACTGCCATCCGTGCCTGCTTGTTACTTTGCATTGTCCATTTTTCCCTGTATGCTCTGCAAGTGTCCATTTTATATGCTGAAAGTGACCATCCCAGAGGGCTACATGCCCATGCCTCTCATGATCTTATACAACTCTATAACTCAGTACCTTGAGTCCTGGCAACATCCTTGTCAATCCCTTCTGCACTATCTCCAATTTAATAATATCTTTCCTATTGCAAGGCGACCAACACTGAACACAATACTCGAGGTGTGACCTCACCAACGTCCTGTACAACTGCAACATCCCAACTTCTAAACTCAGTGCCCTAACTGATGAACGCCAGTATGCCAAATGCCGCCTTCACTGCCCTGTCTACCTGTGACTCCACGTTTAGAGAACCGTGCACCACAGCTCCCAAGGTCCCCCTGTCCCACGATACTCCCTAAGGCCCTACCATTCACTGTGAAAGTCCAATCTTGATTTGACTTTCCAAAATGCAACACCTCACACTTATCTGTATTGAACTCCATTTGCCACTTCTCGGCCCACTTCCCCAGCTGATCAAGATCCTGCTGCAATTTTTGATCTTCTTCCTCAATATCCACCTGTTTTCGTGACATCTGCAAACTTACTGATCATGCGTTTTACATTCTCATCCAAATCATTGATATAGACAACAAACAGCAATGGGCCCAACACTGAGCCCTGAGGCACACCACGAGTCACAGGCCTCCAGTACAACAACCATCGTTCCACCATTACCCTCTGCTTCCTGCCAGCTCTCCCTTGATTCCATGTGATCTTTACCTTCCAGAGCAGCCTACCATGTGGAACTTTATCAAAGGCCTTACTTATGTCCATGTAGACTAATAAAACCGCCCTGCCCTCATCTACCTTCCTGGTCACATCAAAGAAATCCAAAAATATTGGACAGCATGATCTCCCATGCACAAAGTCTTACTGACTACTCCTAATCAAACCTTGTCTTTCCAAATGCCTGTTTCTCTTATCCCTCAGAATCTTCTCCAGTTACTTACCACCCTGGCTTCAATAAACAAGCAGTTACCTCATCCGCAGACACCAACCCCCCCTCCCTCCATCACCCCAAACCCCCACGTGCCCCCCTCCCCATCAGGTACTTTAATGTCAAAGAACTAGTTTAATTTTAAATTGTGTGTGGTCACTAAGCTGCCAGTTCAGGAAATGCTCCAGGCCATTGTGGCACAGCAGGATCCCACGCACAGCACTGTGATCCACCTCCCCTCCCCCCAGTTAATGAATGAATGATACAACTGGCAAATGAGGTAAGCCTGCACAGCAGGATCGCACTGGCAGTCCCACAATGAAGGTGGACGCCCCCCCCCCCACATCCGGTTAAACATTAACTGAGGGCCAATGAAGAGGTTTCCAGCCCCACCCCCACTGAGTAACCAGAACAATCTTCACCATCCACAGCTCAGCCCTGAAACCTCCAAGACAGGGCTGGAGGGAACGAGAGGGGAAAGGGCATCAACGAAGCCCCTCCATAAGACACACACACACATGCACCCCCTCCCTTTCACAAACACTTCAATCAACTGTCCAGTTAATCAGTCCGACTTCACAGAAAGGTAGAGACACAGAAAATAGGTGCAGGAGTAGGCCATTCAGCCCATCGAGCGTGCAGCACTATTCAATATGATCATGGCTGATCCTGAAAATTCAGTATCCCACTCCAGTTCTCTCCATATCCCTTGATCCCTTTATCCACAAGGGCCACATCCAGCTCACTCTTGAGTATGTCCGACAAATTGGCCCCAACAGCTTTCTATGGGAGAGAATTTCACAAAGTTCACAACTCTCTTCAAACAATTTCTTCCTCATCTTAGAGTCTTCAGTCCTGAATGGCTGATGCCTTATTCTCAGAGTCTTCAGCCCTGAATGGCTCACCCCTTAGTCTCAGTCTTCAGTCCTCAATGGCTCAACCCTTATTCTCAGAGTCTTCAGTCCTCAATGGCTCACCCTTTATTCTCAGTCTTCAGTCCTGAATGGCTCACCCCTTATTCTCAGTCTTCAGCGCTCAATGGCTCACCCCTTCGTCTCAGAGTCTTTAGTCCTCAATGGCTCACCCCTTATTCTCAGTCTTCAGTCCTCAATGGCTCACCCCTTATTCTCAGTCTTCAGTCCTCAATGGCTCACCCCTTATTCTCAGAGTCTTCAGTCCTGAATGGCTCACCACTTATACTCAGAGTCTTCAGTCCTGAATGGCTCACCCCTTATTCTCAGTCTTCAGTCCACAATGGCTCACCCCTTATTCTCAGAGTCTTTAGTCCTGAATGGCTCACCCCTTATTCTCAGTCTTCAGTCCTCAATGGCTCACCCCTTATTCTCAGTCTTCAGTCCTGAATGGCTCACACCTTATTCTTAGAGTCTTTTGTCTTCAATGGCTCACCCCTTATTCTCAGAGTCTTCAGTCCTCAATGGCTTACCCCTTATTCTCAGTCTTCAGTCCTCAATGGCTCACCCCTTATTCTGAGTCTTCAGTCTTCAATGGCTCACCCCTTATTCTCAGTCTTCAGTCCTCAATGGCTCACCCCTTATTCTCAGTCTTCAGTCCTCAAGGGCTCACCCCTTATTCTGAGTCTTCAGTCTTCAATGGCTCACCCCTTATTATCAGAGTCTTCAGTCCTCAATGGCTCACCCCTTATTCTCAGTCTTCAGTCCTGAATGCCTCACCCCTTATTCTCAGTCTTCAGTCCTGAATGGTTTACCCCTTATTCTCAGAGTCTTGAGTCGTCAATGGCTCACCCCTTATTTTCAATCTTCAGTCCTCAATGGCTCACCCCTTATTCTCAGCCTTCAGTCCTCAATGGCTCACTCCTTATTCTGAGTCTTCAGTCTTCAATGGCTCACCCCTTATTCTCAGTCTTGTCCTCAATAGCTCACCCCTTATTCTTAGAGTCTTTTGTCTTCCATGGCTCACCCCTTATTCTGAGTCTTCAGTCTTCAATGGCTCACCCCTTATTCTCAGACTCTTCATTCCTCAATGGCTCACCCCTTATTCTGAGTCTTCAGTCCTGATTGGCTCACCCCTTATTCTTAGAGTTTTTTGTCTTCAATGGCTCACCCCTTATTCTCAGTCTTCAGCCCTGAATGGCTCACCCCTTATTATCAGAGTCTTCAGTCCTGAATGTCTCACCCCTTATTCTTAGAGTCTTCAGTCCTGAATGGTTTACCCCTTATTCTCAGACTCTTCAGTCTTCAATGGCTCACCCATTATTCTCAGAGTCTTCAGTCCTGAATGGCTCACCCCTTATTCTTAGAGTGTGACCCCTCGTTCTGGAAGTCCCCAACATCGGGAACATTCGTTCTGCATCCAGCTTGTCCAGTGCCATCAGGATTTGATATGTTTGCTGTGAGATCCCGTCAAATATTTCTAAACTTCAATGACTACAAGCCCAGCCGATCCAGTCTTTCATCAGTCCTGCCATCCCGGGAATTAGTTTGGTGAACGTTCGCTGGATACCCTCAATAGCAAGAATGGCCTTCCTCAAACTCGGAGACCAAAACTGCGCCCAATACCCAAGCTGTGGCCTCACCAAGGCCCTGTCTGACTGCAGCAAGAGATGTTTGGGGATTATAAACCCCCCTATACACAACCTCACAGTTAGAAAATCAATTCCAGGTCCTCAGGAACATTAAGGAGGTCGATAAGTTCATGCCTACATCATGCTGTGCACAGCAGGATCCCACAAGACCACGTCATGAGGGGCAGGACCACAGGAGGGCAGCCCAGATACAGCCCTTAAGATCTCCCTCCAAAACTCCCCAAAACTCCCTACTGCGTCCGGGCCCCGCCACACACACATTTAGAACTTAAGACATAGAAAAATACGGCACAGAACAGGCCCTTCGGCCCGCGTCTGTACCGGCTCGAAAGAGCACTACCCAAGGTCAACACCTCCACCCTATCCCCATAACCCAGTAACCCCACCCAACACGAAGGGCAATTTATCATGGCCAATCCACCTAACCTGCACATCTTTGGACTGTGGGAGGAAACCGGAGCACCCGGAGGAAACCCACGCACACACGGGGAGAACATGCAGACTCCGCACAGACAGTGACCAAAGCCGGAATCGAGCCTGGGACCCTGGAGCTGTGAAGCAATTGTGCTATCCACAATGTTACCGTGCTGCCCTTAAGAACAGATTTATCGACACTCCATTATTCTACCATAAACCATGTGCCTATCCAATAACCGCTTGAAGGTCCCTAATGTTTCCGACTAAACTACTTCCACTGGCAGTGCATTCCATGCCCCTACTACTCTCTGTGCAAAGAACCGACCTCTGACATCCCCCCTCTATCTTCCACCATTCACCTTTAAGTCCCCATGTAATGGTTGGTTCGACCCGGGGGAAAAATCTCCGACTGTCTACTCTATCTATTCCCCTGATCATCTTATAAACCTCTATCAAGTCGCCCCTCATCCTTCTCCGTTCGAATGAGAAAAGGCCGAGCACCCTCAACCTTTCCTCGGAAGACCTACTCTCCATTCCAGGCAACATCCTGGTAAATCTCCTTTGCACCTTTTCCAAACCTTCCACATTCTTCCTAAAATGAGGTGACATTTCACTCCCCTCAGTCTCCCAATTCAAATAACCACAAATCACATTGGTGCTTTTGTCAGTTTATTTAAGAGGCTATTTTAGAGAGAAATAGCTGAAGAGAGAGGGAAAAGTTTGGAGGGGGAGGCTAAGGAGACCGAATTGGTCAAATCGAAGAAAGTTCAAATCGACACTCTCAAGATTGGAGTTATTGTCAAGTCGCACTTTCTAAAAAAGAGTTAACTGGGAGAGACTGCACACTAGACCCCTACCCACAGACCCCGTGCCTTTTGACCCTATCACCCCGTGCATTTTGACCCCATCACCCCACCCCATCCCATCCCAGTTATATTTGGCTATCTCTCCCTCTGTTTTCCCCGTACCTCCCTTTATCTCTCCCTTTCTTTTTCAGTATCTCTCTCTCCCACCACCCTCTCTCTTTGTATTTCTCTCTCTCTCTGTTTTTGCGACTAGCTGTGTTGTAGGAATCCACACACACGGTCAGCTGTAACCCAGCAACAACCCAGAACAACAGCATGCTAACAGCTAAATGTGTCGCCCTCCCCAGTTATCCCAGGAAGTTTTCTCAGCCGCCCCCACCACAGCTGGAAACGCGGTTGGGAGCTTCTACTCCAAAAATAACACGCCAGCTTTACAGTCTATGGATAGGGGGATACCTGGGGATCCCTGATAGAGAGAGAAAGAGAGCCAACAGAGTGAGACAGGCAGTCAGAGAGAGATTGAGACAGAATGAGGGACAGATAGGCAAAGGGAGTGAGATAGAGTTAAAGAGAGACAGGCAGAGAGAGAGATAGAGAGAGAGAGGCAAAACAACATACAGACAGGCAAAGGGAGAGAAAATGTGTGAAAGAGAGACACAAAGAGATAGGCAGTCAGAGAGAGATTGAGACAGAATGAGGGACAGATAGGCAAAGGGAGTGAGATTGAGTTAAAGAGAGACAGGCAGAGAGAGAGGGGGGGGGGGCAAAACAACATACAGACAGGCAAAGGGAGAGAAAATGTGTTAAAGAGACAGACAGAGAGATAGGCAGTCATAGAGAGATTGAGACAGAATGAGGAACAGATAGGCAAAGGGAGTGAGATAGAGTTAAAGAGAAACAGGCAGAGAGAGAGAGAGAGAGAGGCAGAATGAGGGACAGACAGGCAAAGGGAGAGAGAGTGAGTTAAAGAGAGACAGACAGAGAGATAGGCAGGCAGTGAGAGAGGCAGCATGAGGGTTAGGGGCAAATGGAGTGAGAGTGAGTTAAAGAGAGACAGACACGCAAAGAGAGAGAGGCAGAATAAGGGACAGACAGTCAAAGGAAAGAGAGAGAGTGAGTTAAAAGAGAGGCAGGCAGTGAGAGAGGCAGAACGAGAGGCAGAAGGGCAAAGGGAGAGAGAGTGAGTTAAAAGAGAGACAGACAGGCTGAGGGAGAGCCACAACGAGAGACACTCAGGCAAAGGAAAGAGAGTGTGAGTTAAAGAGACAGGCAGAGAGACAGACAGGCAGAGGGTGTGAGTAAAACAGAGACAGACAGAGAGACGAGCAGTCAGAGAGAGAGGGAGAGGCAAAGAAGAGAGTGAGTTAACAGAGAGACAGGCAGTGAGAAAGAGAGAGATAGAGAGAGAGGTAAAACGAGAGACAGAAAGGGATAGAGAGTGAGTTAAAAGACAGGCAGTCACAGAGACGGAGAGAGGCAGAATTAGAGTCAGGAAAAAAAGAGGTAAAAAGTGAGAGAGAGACAAGGGGACAATTGCAAAGTCAGCAACTCGCTGAATCATAATTGTAAATAATTCCAGTGCATTTCGCGCAACTCTCGTTTGATCAATGTCTCAGCCGGCAGCATTAATCCAGAATACAGCCTCATATTAAACAACTTTATGTTCAGTGTCTGGCCCCCAGTCTCCCACGTGGACAAGTCAATCCATTCATTCATTTTCAAACCTTCTCATTCACATCCCTGCCTCCTCCCCCTTACACTCTTAAAATTAAACTTTTGGTTAATAACCAGACACACTGTTCCCTGAGTGAAGCCTGAGCAACAGGCCTCAGTCAGCTGTGTTGAGTAATTTTTCTAATTTGACAAGAGTTTACACAGAGACACAGGCAGAGACAGAGAGGGGTAGAGATGGCAAAGCCCCTCCCCCATCTCAGGACACTCAGAAACCTGAATTAAAATAACCATTCCCCCCCCCCCCCCCCCCATTGAAACACTAACAGGTTGTGTCTGTCGCCCCCTGTGTCTAACCTGCCACCTCCAGCAACTTCTCTCTTTCTACCTGTTTCTGCAACTTGCTGTCTTGTAAGAATCTATACACACGGTTACCTGTAACACAGCAAGTTCCCAAAGCTGCAACATGCTGACAACTAACTGCAGCCCCCCCCCCCTTCTTTGTCCTCGAATGGCTTAATGAAAGTCTTTCTCACTTTTCATTCTCAATTGCCACAGAGAGGGTTAATTGACACTCCTCTTTCTCTGTCTCCCCCTCTCTCCGTCTGCCTTCCCCACACACCACCACTGCGAAGCTGCCCATTTCTTCCTGAAACAGCCCAGCATCTCCCACTGAGTCCCAGAGTGGGCTCCCTCTCTGTCTGCCTGTCTCTCTCTCTCTCTCTCTCTCTCGGTCTGTCTCTCTCGCTCTCTCTCTCTGTTTCTCTCTGCCTCCCTGTCTGTCTGTCTGTCTCTCTCTCTCTGTCTCCCTCTCCCTCTCATAAGAATATAAGAACTAGGAGCAGGAGTAGGCCATCTGGCCCCTCGAGCCTGCTCCGCCATTCAATGAGATCATGGCTGATCTTTTGTGGACTCAGCTCCACTTTCCGGCCTGTACACCATAACCCTTAATCCCTTTATTCTTCAAAAAACTATCTATCTTTACCTTAAAAACATGTAATGAAGGAGCCTCAACTGCTTCACTGGGCAAGGAACTCCCTAGATTCACAACCCTTTGGGTGAAGAAGTTCCTCCTAAACTCAGTCCTAAATCTACTTCCCCTTATTTTGAGGCTATGCCCCCTAGTTCTGCTTTAACCCGCCAGTGGAAACAACCTGCCCGCATCTATCCTATCTATTCCCTTCATAATTTTATGTTTCGATAAGATCCCCCCTCATCCTTCTAAATTCCAGCAAGTACAGTCCCAGTCTACTCAACCTCTCCTCGTAATCCAACCACTTCAGCTCTGGGATTAACCTAGTGAATCTCCTCTGCACACCCTCCAGTGCCAGTATGTCCTTTCTCAAGTAAGGAGACCAAAACTGAAAACAATACTCCAGGTGTGGCCGCACTAACACCTTATACAATTGCAGCATAACATCACTAGTCTTAAACTCCATCCCTCTAGCAATGAAGGACAAAAATCCATTTGCCTTCTTAATCACCTGTTGCACCTGAAAACCAACATTTTGCGTCTCATGCACGAGCACACCCAGGTCTCTCTGCACAGCAGCATGCTTTAATATTTTACCATTTAAATAATAATCCCTTTTGCTGTTATTCCTAAAAAAATGGATAACCTCACATTTGTCAACATTGTATTCCATCTGCCAGACCCTAGCCCATTCACTTAATCTATCCAAATCCCTCTGCAGACTTCCAGTATCCTCTGCACTTTTCGCTTTACCACTCATCTTAGTGTCATCTGCAAACTTGGACACATTGCCCTTAGTCCCCAACTCCAAATCATCTATGTAAATTGTGAACAATTGTGGGCCCAACACGGATCCCTGAGGGACACCACTAGCTACTGATTGCCAACCAGAGAAACACCCATTTATCCCAACTCTTTGCTTTCTATTAATTAACCAATCCTCTATTCATGCTACTACTTTACCATTAATGCCATGTATCTTTAACTTATGCAGCAACCTTTTGTGTGGCACCTTGTCAAAGGCTTTCTGGAAATCCAGATATACCACATCCATCGGCTCCCCATTATCTACTGCACTGGTAATGTCCTCAAAAAATTCCACTAAATTAGTTAGGCAATGACCTACCCTTTATGAACCCATGCTGCGTCTGCCCAATGGGACAATTTCTATCCAGGTGCCTCGCAATTTCTTCCTTGATGATAGATTCCAGCATCTTCCCTACTACCGAAGTTAAGCTCACTGGCCTATAATTTACTGCCTTCTGCCTACCTCCTTTTTTAAACAGTGGTGTCACGTTTGCTAATTTCCAATCCACAGGGACCACCCCAGAGTCTAGTGAATTTCGGTAAATTATCACTAGTGCATCTGCAATTTCCCTAGCCATCTCTTTTAGCACTCTGGGATGCATTCCATCAGGGCCAGGAGACTTGTCTACCTTTAGCCCCATTAGCTTGCCCATCACTACCTCCTTAGTGATAACAATCCTCTCAAGGTCCTCACCTGTCATAGCCTCATTTCTATCAGTCGCTGGCATGTTATTTGTGTCTTCCACTGTGAAGACCGACCCAAAAAACCTGTTCAGTTCCTCAGCCATTTTCCTCATTTCCCATTATTAAAACTCCCTTCTCATCCTCTAAAGGGCCAATATTTACCTTAGCCACTCTTTTTTGTTTTATATATTTGTAAAAACTTTTACTGTCTGTTTTTATATTCTGAGCAAGTTTACTCTCATACTCTATCATACTATTCTTTATAGCTGTTTTAGTAGCTTTCTGTTGCCCCCTAAAGATTTCCCAGTCCTCTAATCTCCCAGCAATCTTTGCCACTTTATATGCTTTTTCCTTCAATTTGATACTCTCCCTTATTTCATTAGGTATCCACGGTCGATTTTCCCTCTTTCTACCGTCCTTCCTTTTTGTTGGTATAAACCTTTGCTGAGCACTGTGAAAAATCGCTTGGAAGGTTCTACACTGCTCCTCAACTATTCCACCATAAAGTCTTAGCTCCCAGTCTACCTTAGCTAGTTCTTCTCTCATCCCCTTGTAATCTCCTTTGTTTAAGCACAAAACACTAGTATTTGATTTTACTTTCTCACCTTCCATCTGTATTTTAAATTCCACCACTCCTTCCGAGAGGATCCCTAACTATGAGATCATGAATCAATCCTGTCTCATTACACAGGACAAGATCTAGGACCGCTTGTTCCCTCGTAGGTTCCATTACATACTGTTCTAGGAAACTATCGCGGATACATTCTATAAACTCCTCCTCAAGGTTGCCTTGACCGACCTGGTTAAACCAATCGAAATGTAGATTAAAATCCCCCATGATAACTGCTGTACCATCTCTACACGCATCAGTTATTTCTTTGTTTATTGCCTGCCCCACCATAACGTTACTATTTGGTGGCCGATAGACTACTCCTATCAGTGACTTTTTCGCCTTACTATTCCTGATTTTCACCCAAATGGATTCAACCTTATCCTCCATAGCACCGATATCATCCCTTACTATTGCCCGGATGTCATCCTTAAATAACAGAGCAACACCACCTCCCTTACCATCCACTCTGTCCTTCCGAATAGTTTGATACCCTCGGATATTTAACTCCCAGTCGTGACCATCCTTTAACCATGTTTCAGTAAAGGCCACTAAATCATAGTCATTTACGATGATTTGTGCCATCAACTCATTTACTCAAATAATGATATTCAAAACAGGGACCACTGTAAATAATGATAAAATCCCCAGGGACAACATTAACTAATGATATACTCTCCAGGGATCACTGTAAATAATGAAATTCAACACAGGGGCCAACATAAATAATGATATACTGCCCAGGGCCCTCTGTAAATAATGATATACTGCCCAGTGACAACTGTAAAATAATGAAACACAAGGGCAGCACGGTGGCCTAGTGGTTAGCACAACCGTCTCACGGTGCTGAGGACCCAGGTTCGATCCCGGCTCTGGGTCACTGTCCGTGTGGAGTTTGCACATTCTCCCCGTGTCTGCGTGGGTTTCGCCCCCACAACCCAAAAATGTGCAGAGTAGGTGGATTGGCCAAGCTAAAGTGCCCATTAATTGGAAAAAATAAATGGGTAATCTAAATTTATAAAAAAAAACTAATGATACACTGCCCAGTGACCACTGTAAGTAATGATATACATAGAACATAGAACATTACAGCGCAGTACGGGCCCTTCGGCACTCGATGATGCGCCGACCGACAAAACAAGGATCACTGTAAATAATGATATCCTACCCAGGGAACTTTGTAACTAATGATATACTGCCCAGGGATCACTGCAAATAATGATATACTGCCCAGGGACCACTGTAAATAATGATATACTACACTGGGACCACTGTAAATAATGATATACTACCCAGGGACCACTGTAAATAATGATATACTCCCCAGGGATCACTGCAAATAATGATATACTGTCTAGAGACCAGTGTAAATAATGATATACTGCCCAGGGGCCACTGTAAATAATGATATACTGCACAGGGACCACTGTAAATAATGATATACTGCCCAGGGACCACTGTAAATAATGATATACTACCCAGGGACCACTGTAAATAATGATATACTGCCCAGGGATCACTGTGAATAATGATATACTGCCCAGGGACCACTGTAAATAATGATATACTGCACAGGGACCACTGTAAATAATGATATACTGCACAGGGACCACTGTAAATAATGATATACTGCCCAGGGACCACTGTAAATTAGAATTAGAATTAGAACAGTACAGCACAGAACAGGCCCTTCGGCCCTCGATGTTGTGCCGAGCAATGATCACCCTACTTAAACCCACGTAACCCGTATACCCGTAACTCAACAATTCCCCCCATTAACCTTACACTACGGGCAATTTAGCATGGCCAATCCACCTAACCCGCACATCTTTGGACTGTGGGAGGAAACCGGAGTACCCGGTGGAAACCCACGCACACACGGGGAGGATGTGCAGACTCCACACAGACAGTGACCCAGCCGGGAATCGAACCTGGGACCCTGGAGCTGTGAAGCATTGATGCTAACCACCATGCTACCGTGAGGCCCCTTAACATAACATTATAAATAATGATATACTGCCCAGGGATCACTGTAAATAATGATATACTGCACTGGGACCACTGTAAATAATGATATACTGCACAGGGACCACTGTAAATAATGATATACTGCCCAGGGACCACTGTAAATAATGATATACTGCACAGGGACCACTGTAAATAATGATATACAACCCGGGGACCACTGTAAATAATGATATACTGTCTAGAGACCACTGTAAATAATGATATACTGCCCAGGGACCACTGTAAATAATGATATACTGCCCAGGGACCACTGTAAATAATGATATACTAACCAGAGACCACTGTAAATAATGATCTTGTACCAAGGGATCACTGTTAAGAATGATATACTATCCAGGGCCCACAGTAAATAATGATATTCTTTCAAGGGATCACTGTAACTCATGATTCTCTACGCAGAGACCACGGTAAATAATGATATCCTACAAAGGGACCACTGTAACTAACGATATTTTACCCAGGAACCACTGTAAATAATTTTTTATTTTTTATTTTTAAATTTAGATTATCCAATTATTTTTTCCAATGAAGGGGGCAATTTAGTGTGGCCACTCTACCTACTCTGCACATTTTTGGGTTGTGAGGGCGAAACCCACGCAGAAAGGGGAGAATGTGCAAAGTCCACACGGAGAGTGACCCAGAGCCGGGATCGAACCTGGGACCTCGGCACCGTGAGGCTGCTTTGCTAACCACTAGGCCACCGTGCTGCCCATCACTGTAAATAAAGATATTCTACCCAGGGACCACTGTATATAATGTTATACTACCCAGGGACCATTGTAAATAATGATATACAACCCAGGGATCACTGTAAATAAAGATATACTGCCCAGGGACCACTGTAAATAATGATATACTGCACAGGGCCCACTGTAAATAATGATATACTGCCAGGGACTACTGTAAATAATGATATACTGCACAGGGATCTCTGTATATAATGACATATTACCCAGGGACCACAGTAAATAATGAATACTGCCTAGGGCCCAAGGTAAATAATGATATACTGCCCAGGGGCCACAGTAAATAATGATATACTGCCCAGGGACCACTGTAAATAATGATATACTGCCCAAGTGACCACTGTAAATAATGATAATCTACCCATGGACCACTGTAAATAAAGATATTCAACCCAGGGACCACTGTATATAATGTTATACTACCCAGGGACCATTGTAAATAATGATATACAGCCCACGGTCCACTGTAAATAAATATATACTAACCAGGGACCACTGTCTATAATGATATACTACCCAGGGACCACTGTAAATAATGATATACTGCTCACGGTCCACTGTAAATAATGATATACTGCCAGGGACTACTGTAAATAATGACATACTACCCAGGGACCACAGTAAATAATGATATACTGCCTAGGGCCCAATGTAAATAATGATATACTGCCCAGGGGCCTTCTGTAAATAATGATATACTGCCCAGGGACAACTGTAAATAATGCTATACTGCCCAGGGACCCTTGTAAATATTGATATGCTGTCCAGGGCCCACTGTAAATAATGATATGCTTCCCAGGGACAAATGGCAAATAATGATATACTACACAGGGACCACTGTAAATAATGATATACTGCCCAGAGATCACTGCAAATAATGATATACTGCCCAGAGATCACTATCCATAATGGTATACTGCCCAGGGACCACTGTAAATAATGATATACTACCCAGGGACCGCTGTATATAATGAAATACTACCCAGGGACCACTGTAAATAATGATATACTGCCCAGAGACCACTGTAAATAGTGATATACTGGCCAGGGACCACTGTAAATAAAGGTATACTACCCCGGGACCACTGTAAATAATGATGTACTGCCCAGAGAGCACTGCATATAATGATATACTTCCCAGGGAACACTGTAACTAATGATTTTCTACCCAGGGACCACAGTATGAAATAGTAATCATGGATCACTGTGAATAAAGATGTACCTGCCGGGAAACACAGTAAATAACCCAGGGACCACGGTAAATAATGATATACTGCCCAGGGACCACTGTAAATAATGATATACTGCCCAGAGATCACTGTAAATAATGATATACTGCCCAGGGACCACTGTAAATAATGATATACTGCCCAGAGATCACTGCAAATAATGATATACTTCCCAGGGATCAGTGTAACTAATGATTTTCTACCCAGGGACCACAGTAATTAATGAAATAGTAATCATGGATCACAGTGAATAAAGATGTACCTGCCGGGAAACACAGTAAATAACCCAGGGACCACGGTAAATAATGATATACTGCCCATGGACCATTGTAGCTAATGATATTGTACACAGGAACAAAAGTAAATAATGATATACTGCACAGGGACCACTGTAAATGATGATATACTACCCAGGGACCACTGTAAATGATGCTATACTACCCAGGGAACCACGGTGAATAAGGACGATACTGCCCAGGGTCCACTGTAAAAAATGATATACTGCCCAGGGTCCACTGTAAATAATCACATACTTCACAGGTACAACTTTATCTAACGACATACATAGAACATAGAACAGTACAGCACAGAACAGGCCCTTCGGCCCTCGATGTTGTGTCGAGAATTGATCACCCTACTCAAACCCACCTATCCACCCTATACCAGTAACCCAACAACCCCCCTTAACCTTACTTTTTAGGGCACTACGGGTAATTTAGCATGGCCAATCCACCTAACCCGCACATCTTTGGACTGTGGGAGGAAACCGGAGCACCCGGAGGAAACCCACGCACACACGGGGAGGACGTGCAGACTCCACACAGACAGTGACCCAGCCGGGAATCGAACCTGGGACCCTGGAGCTGTGAAGCATTTATGCAAACCACCATGCTACCGTGCTGCCCAACTCTCTATCTCTCTCTCTCTCTCTCTCTCTCTCATACAACCCAGGGACCACTGAAAATAAAGGCATTCTACACAGGGACCACTGAATAATGATATACTACCCAGGGACCACTATAAATAATGATAATCTTCCCAGCGAACACTGTAAATAATGATATTCTACACAGGGATCACTGTAAATAATGGCATTCGACACAGAGACCACTGCAAATAATGATATTCTGCCTAGGGACCACTGTAAATAATGACATACTACCCAGGGATCACTGCAAATAATGATATACTAACCAGGGACCACTGTAAATAATGATATACTGCCCAGGGACAACTGTAAATAATGACACACTCCCCAGGGACCACGTTAAGCAATGATATACAGCCCAGGGACTACTGTAAATAATGATACACTTTCCAGGGACTACTGTAAATAATGATATACTACCCAGGGCCCACTGTAAATAATGATTTCTACACAGGGACCACTGTAAATAAATATATACTGCCCAGGGCCCACTGTAAATAATGACATACTGCCCAGGGACCACTGTAAATAATGACTCACTGCCCAGGGGCCACCGTAAACAATGATATACTGCCCAGGGACAACTGTAAATAATGATTTTCAACTCAGCGATTACTGTAAATAATGATATACTGCCCAGGGACCACTAAATAATTATATACTACACGGGGATCACTGCAAATAATGATATACTTCCCAGGGACCACTGTAAATAATGATATACTGCTCAGGGACCACTGTAAATAATGATATACTACCCAGGGCCAACTGTAAATAACGATATACTGCCCAGGGCCAACTGTAAATAATGATATACTGCCCAGGGACCACTGTAAATAATGATATACTGCCCTGGGCCAACTGTAAATAATGATATACTGCCGAGGGCCAACTGTAAATAATGATATACTGCCCAGGGACCACTGTAAATAATGATATACTACCCAGGGACCACTGCAAATAATGATATACTGCCCAGGGACCACTGTAAATAATGATATTCTGCCCAGGCGTCACTGTAAATAATGATATTCTACCAAGGGATCAATGTAAATAATGATTTACTGCCCAGGGACCACTGTAAATAATGATATACTGCCCAGGGACCACTGTAAATAATGATATACTGCCCAGGGCCAACTGTAAATAAAGATATACTACCCAGGGACCACTGTAAATAATGATATACTGTCCAGGGACCACTGTAAATAATGATATACTGTCCAGGGACCACTGTAAATAATGATATTCTGCCCAGGCGTCACTGTAAATAATGATATACTGCACAGAGAGGATTGTAAATAATGATATACTACCCAGGGGTCACTGTAAATAATGATATTCTGCCCAGTCGTCACTGTAAATAATGAAATACTGCACAGGCACCACTGTAAATAATGATATACTACCCAGGGGTCACTGTAATAATGATATTCTGCCCAGGGCCAACTGTAAATAATGATACACTGACCAGGGTCAGCTGTAAATAATGATATACTACCCAGGGGTCACTGTAAATAATGATATACTGCACAGAAACCACTGTAAATAATGATATGCTGCACAGGGACCGCTGTAAATAATGATATACTGCACAGGGACCGCTGTAAATAATGATATACTACCCAGGGGTCACTGTAAATAATGATATTCTGCCCAGGCGTCACTGTAAATAATGATATACTGCACAGAGACCACTGTAAATAATGATATACTGCACAGAGACCACTGTAAAGAATTATATACTACCCAGGGGTCACTGTAAATAATGACATTCTGCCCAGGCGTCACTGTAAATAATGATATTCTGCCCAGGCGTCACTGTAAATAATGATATACTACCCAGGGATCGCTGGAAATAATGATATTCTACGCAGGGACCACTGTAAATAATTATGTACTACCAAGCAACCACTGTAAATAATGATATATTACACAGCGACCACTTTAAATAATGATTTACTACCCATAGGCCACTGATATTCTACGCACGGAAGACTGTAAATAATGAAATACAAGACAGATACCAGTGTAAATAATGGTATTCTATCCAATGACAAATGTAAATAATGATATTCTAACAAGGGATAGTTGTAAATAATGACATTCTACCCAGGGTTAACCGTAAATAATGATATACTACACCGGGACACACTGTGAATAATCATATCCTGCACCAGGACCACTGTAAATAATGCTTCTCTACACAGGGACTACTGTAAATAATGATATACAAACCAGGGACCACTGTATATAATGATATACTGCACAGGGACCACTGCAATAAATGATATACTTCACAGGGATCACTGTACATAATGATATACTACCCAGGGATCACAGAAAATAATGATATACTACCCAGGGGCTACTATCAATAATGGTATACAACCCAGGGATCACTGTGAATAGTGATATACTACCCAGAGACCACTCTAAATAATGATATACTATCCAGGAACGACTGTAAATAATGATATTCTACCCAAGGACCACTGTAAATAATGATATACTGCCAACGGACCACTGTGAATAATGATATGCTGCCCAAGGACCACTGTAAATGATGTTATACTACCCAGGAATCACAGTAAATAACGATATAACCAGGGACCATTGTAAATAATGATATACTGCCAAGGACCACTGTGAATAATGATATGCTGCCCATGGACCACTGTGAATAATGATATACTGCCAAGGACCATTGTAAATAATGATATACTACACAGGGACCACTGTAAATGATGTTATACTACCCAGGAATCACTGTAAATAACGATATATCCAGGGACCAGTGTAAATAATAAATATTGAACAGGAACCTCTGTACATAATGATATGCTACCCAGGGACCACTGTAAATAATGATATTCCACCCTGGGACTGATTTAAGTAAAGATGTTCCACACAGGAACCACTGTAAAGAATGTTATACTGCACAGGTATCACTGTAAATATTGATTTCCTACACAGAGTCCACTGTGAATAATGATATACCACATAGAGATCACTGTAAATAGTGAAGTACTTCCCAGGGACAATTGTGAATAACGATACATTATCCAGGGACCACTGTAAATAATGAAATACTATCCAGGGACCAGTGTAAATACTGTAATACTGCCCAGGGACTTGTGTAATTAATGAAATTCTACACCGAGAACACTGTAAGTAATGATATTGCACCCAGAGATAACTGTAGATAATGATAATTCCTCCCACGGAAACTGTAAATAATAGATTCTGCCTAGGGACCACAGTAGATAATGGTATACTACACAGCTGCCACAGTAAAATATTATATATTGGCCAGGGCCCACTGTTAATAATAATATACAGCCCAGTGCCCACTGTAAATAATGATATTCTATCCAAGGACCACTGTAAATGATGTTATACTACCCAGGAATCACTGTAAATAACGATATACCCAGGGACCATTGTAAATAATGATATACTGCCAAGGGACCACTGTGAATAATGATATGCTGCCCATGGACAACTGTGAATAATGATATACTACCCAAGGACCACTGTAAATTATGTTATATTGCCCAGGAATCACTGTAAATAACGATATATCCAGGGACCAGTGTAAATAAGAAATATTGAACAGGAACCACTGTACATAATGATATGCTACCCAGGGACCACTGTAAATAATGATATTCCACCCTGGGACCGATGTAAGTCATGATGTACCACACAGGGACCACTGTAAAGAATGTTATACTGCACAGGTATCACTGTAAATATTGGTTTCCTACACAGAGTCCATGGGACAATTGTGAATAACGATACATTATCCAGGGACCACTGTAAATAATGAAATACAATCCTGGGACCAGTGTAAATACTGTAATACTGCCCAAGGACTTGTGTAATTAATGAAATTCTACACCGAGAACACTGTAAGTAATGATATAGCACCCAGAGATAACTGTAGATAATGATAATTCCACCCACGGAAAATGTAAATAGTAGATTCTACCTAGGGACCACAGTAGATAATGGTATACTACACAGCTGCCATTGTAAAATATTATATACTGCCCAGGGACCACTGTTAATAATAATATACAGCCCAGTGCCCACTGTAAATAATGATATTCTATCCAGGCACCAGTGTAAATAATGATATACTACTCAGCAATCACTGTAAATAATGATATACCATCCAGGGACCACTGTAAATAATGATATACTTCCCAGGAAACAGTGTAAATCATGAGATGCTGCCCAGGGACCAATGTAACGAATGACACACTGCCCAAGGACCAATGTTAATGATGAAATACTAGCCAGTAGCAGCTGTAAATGGTGACACCTACGCTGGGCTACTGTAAGTAACGGTATACTACTCGGGGACAAGTGTAAATACCGATATACTACACAGAGACCACAGTGAATAACGATATTCTACACAGAGACCACTGTGAAAAATTATATTCGATCCATTGACCACTGTAAATAATGATATACTACCGAGGGACCACTGTAAATAATGGTATACTGCCAAGGGAACAGCGTAAATCATGACATGCTAACCAGGGATCACTGTAAATAATGATATACTACCAAGGGATCACTGATAAGAAAGATATACTGCCAAGGAAACCGTATAAACAATGAAATACTGCTTAGGGCCAACTGCAAATAACGATATACCACCCAGAGATCACTGTAAATAATGATATACTACCCAGAGATCACTGTAAATAATGGTATGCTGCCCAGGGACCACTGTAAATAATGACATACTGCCCAGGGACCGCTGTAAATAATGATATACTACCCAGGGACCACTGTAATAATGATATAATGCCCAGGGATCACTGTAAATAATGACATACTGCCCAGGGACCGCTGTAAATAATGATATGCTACCCAGGGACCGCTGTAAATAATGATATTCTACCCCGGGACCACCGTAATAATGATATAATGCCCAGGGACCACTGTAAATAATGATATACTACCCAGGGACCGCTGTAAATAATGATATACTGCCCAGGGCCCACTGTAAATAATGATATACTACCCAGAGATCACTGTAAATAATGATATACTGCCCAGGGACCACTGTAAATAATGATATACTGCCCAGGGACCACTGTAAATAATGATATACTGCCCAGGGACCACTGTAAATAATGATATTCTACCCATGGACCACTGTAAATAATGATATTCTACCAAGGAACCACTGTAAATAAAGATATTCTACACAGGGACGTGGGTAGTCTATCATTAGTTACAATGGTCTCTGGGTAGAATATCATTATTTACATTTGCCCTGGGTAGTATATCATTATTTCAGTTGTCCTGGATAGTATATATTTATTACCAGTGAGCCCTGGATAGTATATATTTACTTACAGTGGTCGCCGGGTAGAATATAATTATTTACAGTGATCCATATTTTTGAATATCATTATTTACAGTTGTACCTGCCTAGTATATCATTAATTACAGTGGTCCCTGGGTAGTATATCATTATTTACAGTGATTCCTGTGGGGTATATCATTATATACAGTTGACCTGGGTAGAGTATCATTATTTACAGTAGACCCTCAGTAGTAAATCATTATTTACAGTATTCCCTGGATAATATATCATAATTCACAATGATCCTTCGGCTGTAAATCATTATTTTCAGTGGTCTCTGGACACCATATCATTATTTATAGTGGTCCCTGGGTAGTATGTAATTATTCACAGTGTTCCCTGGGTAGTCAATCTTTATTTACAGTTGTCCCTGGGCAGTATACATTATTTACAATGGTCTCTGGGCAGTATATCCTTATTTACAATGGTCCCTGTGTAGTATATCATTATTTACAGTGGTCCCTGGGCAGTATATCCTTATTTACAGTGGTCCTTGGGTAGTATATCATTATTCACAGTGGTCCCTGGGTAGTATATCATTATTCACAGTGGTCCCTGGGTAGTATATCATTATTTACAGTGGTCCCTGGGCAGTATATCATTATTTACAGTGGTCCCTGGGCAGTATATCATTATTTACAGTGGTCCCTGGACAGTATATCATTAGATACAGTAGTCCCTGGATAGTATATCATTATTTACAGCGGTCCATGGGCAGTATATCATTATTTATAGTGTTCCCTGTATAGAACATCATTATTTACAGTGGTACCTCTGCAGTATATTCTAATTTACAGTCGTCCCTGGGATGAATATCAATATTTATAGTGGTCCCAGGGTAATATATCATAATTTACAGTGGTGCCTGGGTAGTATATCATTATTTACAGTGATTCCTGTGGAGTATATCATTATATACAGTTGACCTGGTAGAGTATCATTATTTACAGTAGACCCTCAGTAGTAAATCATTATTTACAGTTTTCCCTGGATAATATATCATAATTCACAATGATCCTTCGGCTGCAAATCATAATTTTCAGTTGTCTCTGGACACCATATCATTATTGATAGTGGTCCCTGGGTAGTATACATTATTTACAGTGGTCCCTGGGTAGTCTATCTTTATTTACAGTTTTCCCTGGGCAGTATACATTATTTACAATGGTCCCTGGTCAGTATATCCTTATTTACAGTGGTCCCTGGGTAGGTTATCATTATTTACAGTCGTCCCTGGTCAGTATATCCTTATTTACAGTGGTCCCTGGGTAGGTTATCATTATTTACAGTCGTCCGTGGGTAGTATATCATTATTTACAGTAGTCCCTGGGTAGGTTATCATTATTTACAGTCGTCCCTGGGTAGTATATCATTATTCACAGTGGTCCCTGGGTAGTATATCATTATTTACAGTGGTCAATGGGCATTATATCATTATTTACAGTGGTCCCTGGGCAGTATATCATTATTTACAGTAGTCCCTGGATAGTATATCATTATTTACAGTGGTCCCTCTGTAGTATTTTCTAATTAACAGTGGTCCCTGGGATGAATATCATTATTTGTAGTGGTCCCTGGGTAGCATATCATTATTCGCAGTGGTCCCTGGGTAGTATATTATTGTCTACGGTTGTCACTGGGTAATATATCATAATTTACTGTGGTCCCTGTGTAGTATATCATTATTTACAGCGGTCCCAGGGTAATATATCATTATTAACAGTTATCCCTGGGTAGTATATCATTATTTACAGTGGTCCCAGGGTAATATATCATTATTACATTGGTCCCTGCACAGTATATCATTATTTACAGTGGTCCCTGGATAGTATATAATTATTTACAGTGGTCCCTGTGTAGAATATCATTATTTATAGTTTACCCTGGATAGTACATCATTATTTACAGTGGTCTCTCTGTAGTATATTCTAATTTACAGAGGTCCCCGGGATGAATATCATTATTTACAGTGGTCCCAGGGTAATATATCATTATTTGCAGTGGTCCTAGTGTAATATATCATTATATGCAGTGGTTTCTGGGAAGTATGTCATTTTACATACGTCCCTGGGTAGTACATCACTATTTACAATTTTCCCTGGGTAGTATACCAGTATTTACCGTGGACCCTGGGAAGTATATCAGTATTTGCAGTGGTCCCTGTGCAGTAGAGCATTATTTACAACGGCCCCAGGTTGGAAGTTCTATATTTACAGTGGACCCTGGATAGTATATCATTATTTACACTTCTCCCTGTGCCGTCCGTCATTATTTATTTCGGACCCAGAGTGGGATTTCATTATTTACAGTGGTCACTGGATAGTATATTATTATTTACTTTATTCCCTGTATAGTATATAATTATTTACAGTATTCCCTTGATAGTATATCATTATTAAAAATGGTCAGTGGGTCGTATGTGAATATTTACAGTCATGATGTGGAGATGTCGGCGTTGGACTGGGGTGAGCTCAGTAAGAAGTCTTACAGCACCAGGTAAACCTGTTGGACTTGAATCTGGTGTTGTCAGACTTCTTATTATTATTTGCAGTGGCTCTGCGCAGTATATCATTATTTGCAGTTTTCCCTCTGTAGTTTATAATTAGCTACTGTTGTTCCTGGGTGGCACATTATTATTCACAGGTGGTACATGGGTAGTAGATCATTATTTTCAGTGGTCCCTGTGAAAGATATCATGATTTCCAGTGTTCCCTACGCAGTATATCATGTACCAGCCTCGCCAAGCAGGCGTCGCAATGTGGCGACGAGGGGCTTTTCATAGTAACTTCATTTGATGCCTGCTTGTGACAATAAGCGATTTTCATATCATTGTTTACTGTGGTTCCCGGGCAGAATATCATTATTTACAGATGTTTCTGTGTAATCCATCATTATTCACAGTGGCCCCGAGCAATATTCAATTATTTACAGTAGTCGGTGGATAGTATATCATTATATTCGGTGGTCTTGTGCAGTATTTCATTATTTACACTTACCTCTCGACAGTATATCATTATTTAGAGTGGTCCCTGTGGAGTATATCATTAATTACAGTGGTCTCTGGGCAATAGATTGATATTTACAGTGGTCCCTAGGCAGTACGTCATTATGTAGAACATAGAACATAGAACATAGAACATAGAACAGTACAGCGCAGTACGGGCCCTTCGGCCCCCGATGTTGCACCGACCTGTGAAACCATCTGAAGCCTATCTGACCAACACTATTCCATTTTCATCCATATGTCTATCCAGTGACCACTTAAATGCCCTTAAAGTTGGCGAGTCTACTGTTGCAGGCAGGAAGTTCCACGCCCCTACTACTCTCTGAGTAAAGAAACTGCCTCTGACATCTGTCCTATATCTATCACCCCTCAATTTAAAGCTATGTCCCCTCGTGTTGGTCATCACCATCCGAGGAAAAAGACACTCACTGTCCACCCTATCTAACCCTCTGACTGTCTTATGTGTCTCTATTAAGTCACCTCTCAGCCTTCTGCTCTCTAACGAAAACAACCTCAAGTCCCTGAGCCTTTCCTCGTAAGACCTTCCCTCCATACCAGGCAACATCCTAGTAAATCTCCTCTGAACCCTTTCCAAAGCTTCCACATCCTTCCTATAATGTGGTGACCAGAACTGCACGCAGTACTCCAGGTGCGGCCGCAACAGAGTTATGTACAGCTGCAGCATGACCTTGTGGCTCCGAAACTCAATCCCCCTGCTGATAAAGGCTAGCACACCATATGCCTTCTTAACAGCCCTATTAACCTGAGTGGCAACTTTCAGGGATTCATGTATCTGGATGCCGAGATCTCTCTGTTCATCTACACTACCAAGAATCTTGCCATTAGCCCAGTACTCTGCATTCCTGTTACACCTTCCAAAGTGAACCACCTCACACTTTTCCGCATTAAACTCCATCTGCCACCTCTCAGCCCAGCTCTGCAGCTTATGTATCCCTCTGTATCCTATAACATCCTTCAGCACTATCCACAACTCCACCGACCTTCGTGTCATCTGCAAATTTACTAACCCATCCTTCTACACCCTCTTCCAGGTCATTTATAAAAATGACAAACAGCAGTGGCCCCAAAACAGATCCTTGCGGTACACCACTAGTAACTGAACTCCAGGATGAACATTTGCCATCAACCACCACCCTCTGTCTTCTTTCAGCAAGCCAATTACTGATCCAAACCGCTAAATCACCTTCAATCCCATACTTCCTTATTTTCTGCAATAGCCTACCGTGGGGAACCTTATCAAACGCCTTACTGAAATCTATATACACCACATCAACCACTTTACCCTGATCCACCTGTTTGGTCACCTTCTCAAAAAACTCAATAAGGTTTGTGAGGCATGACCTACCCTTCACAAAACCGTGTTGACTATCGCTAATCAACTTGTTCTTTTCAAGATGATTATAAACCCTATCTCTTATAACCTTTTCCAACATTTTACCCACAACCGAAGTAAGGCTCACAGGTCTATAATTACCAGGGTTGTCTCTACTCCCCTTCTTGAATAAGGGGACAACATTTGCTATCCTCCAGTCTTCCGGCACTATTCCTGTCGACAAAGACGACACAAAGATCAAGGACAAAGGCTCTGCAATCTCCTCCCTGGCTTCCAGAGAATCCTAGGAAAAATCCCATCTGGCCCAGGGGACTTATCTATTTGACATTTTCCGAAATTGATAACACCTCCTCCTTTTGAAACTCAATTCCATCTAGCCTGGTCGACTGAACCTGAGTATTCTCCTCGACAACATTGTCTTTTTCCAGTGTAAACACTGATGAAAAATACCCATTTAACGCTTCCCCTATCTCCTCTGATTCCACACACAACTTTCCACTGCTATCCTTGATTGGCCCTAATCTTACTCTAGTCATTCTTTTGTTCCTGATATACCTATAGAAAGCCTTAGGGTTTTCCTTGATCCTATCCGCCAACAACTTTTCGTGTCCTCTCCTCGCTCTTCTTAACTCTCCCTTTAGGTCCTTCCTGGCTAACTTGTAACTCTCAAGTTCCCAAACTGAGCCATCATGTCTCATCCTAACATAAGCCTTCTTCTTCCTCTTGACAAGTGCTTCAACTTCCTTAGTAAACCACGGTTCCCTTGCTCGACACCTTCCTCCCTGCTTGACAGGTACATACTTATCAAGGACACGCATTAGCTGTTCCTTGAAAAAGCTCCACATTTCGATTAGACCCATCCCCTGCAGTTTCCTTCCCCATCCTATACATCCTAAATCTTGCAGAATAGCATCATAATTGCCTTTCCCCAGCTATAATTCTTGCCTTGCGGTATATATCTATCCCTGCCCATTGCTGAAGTAAATATAACCTAATTGTGATCACTGTCACCAAAGTGCTCACCTACATCTAAATCTAACACCTGGCCGGGTTCATTACCCAGTACCAAATCCAATGTGGCCTCGCCCCTTGTTGGCCTGTCTACATACTGTGTCAGAAAACCCTCCTGCACACACTGGACAAAAACTGACCCATCTATAGTACTCGAACTATAGTATTTCCAGTCAATATTTGGAAAGTTAAAGTCCCCCATAACAACTACCCTGTTACTCTCGCTCCTGTCGAGAATCATCTTTGCAATCCTTTCCTCTACATCTCTGGAACTATTCGGAGGTCTATAGACAACTCCCAACGGGGTGACCTCTCCTCTCCTGTTCCTAACCTCGGCCCATTCTACCTCAGTGGACGAGTCCTCAAACGTCCATTCTACCGCCGTAATACTTTCCTTGATTAACAATGCCACACCCCCCCCCCCTCTTTTACCATCTTCCCAGTTCTTACAGAAATATCTAAATCCTGGAACCTGCAACAACTATTCCTGTCCCTGCTCTACCCATGTCTCCGAAATCGCCACAACATCGAGATCCCAGGTACCAACCTATGCTGCAATCTCACCCACCTCATTCCAGATACTCCTGGCGTTAAAATAGACACATTTAAAACCAGCGTCTTGCTTGTCAGTGCCCTCTTTCGAACTTTTATCCCTATCCCTGACCTCACTAATGTCAACATGCTGTACACTGGGACTACAATTTAGGTTCCCATCCCCCTGCTGAATTAGTTTAACCCCCCCCCCCCCCCCCCCGAAGAGCACTAGCAAATCTCTCCCCCCACCAGGATATCGGTACCCCTCTGGTTCAGGTGAAGACCATCCTGTTTGTTGAGCTCCCACCTACCCCAGAATGAGCCCCAATTATCCAGGAAACCAAAACCCTCCCTCCTGCACCATCCCTGTAGCCGCGTGTTCAACTCTCTCTCCTTATTTCTCACTTTGCTAGCACGTGGCACGGGTAACAACCCATTGATAACAACTCTGTTTGTTCTAGCTCTCAGCTTCCACTCTAGCTCCCTGAATTTCTGTCTCAAATCCCCATCTCTCTTCCTACCTATGTCGTTGGTACCTATGTGGTCCACGACTTGGGGCTGCTCCCCCTCCCCCTTAAGGATCCCAAAAACACGATCAGAGACATCACGAACCGTGGAACATGGGCGGCAACACACCAAACGTGAGTCTCTTTCGGTCCCACAGAACCTCCTGTTTTTTCCTCTAACTATGGAGTCCCCAATGACGAGTGCTCTGTTCCTCTTCTCCCTTCCCTTCTGAGCAACAGGGACAGAATCTGCGCCAGAGACCTGTGCCCCATCGCTTACCCCAGGTAAGTCGTCCCCCGCAACAGTATCCAAAGTGGTATACTTGTTAACGAGGGGAACGACCACAGGGGATCCCTGCACTGCCTGCCGATTCCCTCTCCCTCCCCTGACGGTAACCCATCTACCTTCTTCTTTTACCTGAGGTGTGACTACCTCCCTATAACTCCTCTCAATAAACCACCCCCCCCCCCCTCAAATTCAATTCCGTACAGTTAGAATTGGCTAAGTTAAAATTTATTGTTGGGAGATATGTTTCTTTTGAGTGAAACAAAGAAATGGGAGGTGAATGGCCACTAGGGGGAACCAGAGACTTCGGAAGTTTAGAACCGTATCGGAGAGTTCTCAGAATTTGGTAAAATTCTATTCCGGTTTCATTGAAAAATTCTAACTTTTATTGTTCGGTTGGTTGAGATGAATGAATGTATAATGATTTCAATTCCTTTTGTTTGAATGTAGATCTCCAATGAATGAATGACTCAGTTTAATAAGAATTTGTGAACATCCTCTGGCATTCCTAGTTTTTAAAATGTTGTGTTTTGCAAAATGAAGTTCCACAATCAATTAGGAGATATACTCGGCCGTTAAAGTGAGATTTCAAACGGGGTAATTATTTGAAAGTTCTTTAGAAAATCAGTAATAATGATTAACATTGTGGGAGTTAAGTAGAACATAATTCTCAGGAAGTAAACAAAAAACGAAATCAAAATGTATAAATTGGGATTTGTAAATGATTAGTTTCAACTCGGAATAGTCTTGGCTGCTAAAAAAAAATTAAGAAATAAGAGAACAAAGGAATCTAAATTGAAATGTGAAGACTAAGCATTCGGTGTACGCCATGTGCTCCTTTGTTAGAGGCAGTCATGATGTACCTACAATTAAAAATTTTGTTCGGTGTGTTCCAAATTTGTAGGGATTTCAGCATTTTCTCTGGAAACTCACTACACATCAAATTTACTGATCGGGGATTTTCATACAGCAAAGACTATGTATTTTTTGGACTACATTGCAGATGGAGCTTTAAGGAATAACGATATGGGACCGGAGCTTAGATTAGGAGTATTACTTGCAGTATCAGGAAATGAGAATCTGATGGTAGGGAAAGATTAATACAAATAGATGCAACAAAAAGAAAACAATTAAGATACAAACACCAATTGATAACTAGAGGAGATAAGGAAAGCAAAACTAGTAATACCTTTGGCTCTAAACATAATGTATACTGTAAATTGCCACAAGGATATGTTAATTCCCTAAACCACTTTCAGGCAATAGTAAGGGAGCTGATTAAACACAATTTGGCTTTCGTATATATTGATGATGTGTTAATCAGAGATAATGATCAGGAGGACACACGTTGAAAGACTAACCAAAATTATTAAAACATTTAGCGAAGTAGGATTTAAAATAGGGTTAAAGAAATGCCATATTGGCAGGAGCGAAGTCGACTATTTAAGGTATTCAGTGTCAAAGGCAGGCAGGGAGGCCAGTGTTGGGATGAGAGAGAAAGTTACTAGAATCACAGCGTCTGTTTCACGAAACGGGGTTCAGCAAATCATGAGAACTTTGGGGTATTTGAGACATCGATGGAAGAATGGTCATGAGAGTATGCAAGCCCTCTTTTTCATCGGAGTAGCAAAAGTGAATTGTACTTTTAATCACAGCTGGTAGAAGCACGGGGGCAGTTACATTAGAGAATTGGTCCCCAGTTTAAAATGATTCTTTGTGAACATAATGAAACATCGTGTCAAAGGTGTGGCACGTCCTGTAGCCAAGTAGTTTGGTCAAGGAGTAATCATATGAAACCTAGGAGAATGACAGATACAGCATAGTCAGACGATTTGATATTTCATTTAGAACTATACGTGGGTCCAATTAATACCCGTGATTAAAGTTTGTGATGACCTGAGGACGTACAATTATCCTAAGAGTGCTTAGAGACTGTATCACTGCAATGATGCCGTGCCACAGGATAGATCGTATCCGCCAACCGCTCGGACAAGGGGAGAAGTAATGTTTGGGTGTGGGTGTCAGGATGCCAGTGAATTGAAACCTGTTATCAGCATCGATAGGACAGGTGATACAGTAAAAATGCAATGTTCGGAACTTAGCTTTCAAAAAATCCTGTCACAATCAGAATTAAAAACATTGAAGTAGATGCAGTAGCAAAATCCGAAATGTATCAGGGAAAGTTTCGACCTGATTGAATCACTGAGTTAGAAAAATAGGAATGGTGGCAATGGAAATACGGAAGTCCTGGAGAGGGTACTTTTGGAATATCCAAGCAAGGATAGGAAGATACCAATCAAGAAATAGGGCCCTCTCCGCCTTTGACCTGTACTTTTGGGTTTCAGATCAAGGAACAATAATACAGATGAAGAACCTGAGCAACACTCTGGAGAAGAATGTTTCAGACAGTATGAGGAAAAAAAAACTAATGATACAATTGGCTACATATTTGAGGGAATTAAATGATAGAGCCCGGAAGAAAAACCTTACGGGTTAGCAGCAAATCAAACTATCAAATTATTACTGAATACTGAAAACTCCAGTCAGACATCTCTAACTGGACGTTAGCTGATGGGTGATCTGTGGCCTCCAGGAGGGGCGTATTGCGTGGTGGAATTATTAAGGGTCTCGCAGACAGCAGCGACTGACGATGAACCCCCGTATTTTAAATGACAATTGTTTAAGAATCTTGACAGCTTGCTGCCACGAGGGGAATTTGTAACCAATGCAGCAACCAATATAGCATTGGAGAGTATAACAGTTATTACAGACGAAATGTCCTGTGTTGTTAGGGACTGTTATGCATGGATTCAGCTGGGTTGTAACCCCTGAGGGTTATACATTACCAACGACACAGGATGAAGTATCTGCCAGGAAACTAGAAGCGCTTGAAATGAATTCTGAAGTTGTGGGTTTCCTCCGCGTGCTCCTGTTTCCGCCCAGATGTCTAAAGATGCACAGGTAAAGTTGATTGGTCATGCCAAATTGTCCCGTGTTTTCCAGAGATGTGCAGGTTACGTGGCGTGGTGGGGATAGTCCAGTGGATTCAGCCGGACAAGGGTAGTCTTTCAGAGGGTCAGTGCAGGCTCTTATTAAAAAAATAAATATACACTACCCAATTCTTTTTTCAATTAAGGGTCAATTTAGCGTGGCGAATCCACCTATCCTTCACATGGGTGTGTGTTGTGGGGGCCAAACCCACACAGACACGGGGAGAATGTGCAAACTCCACACCGACAGTGACCCAGAGCCGCGATTGAAACTGGGACCACGGCGCCGATTCAGAGGGTCTGTGCAGATGCGAAAGGTCGAATGCCCTCCTGCTCTGTAGAAATTCTATGTTTACAACTCGAATTTGACTGGGCCTCCCGTCGATATTTCACGATCAACATTGCATTGCGACCTGTACACCCGAGCACACCAAGATGCCCTCGGGCATGTTGTCGGCCTGTGTCATATTTCAGCTGTCAATGGAGAATATCCTGGGGTACCGAATGTAGTGGTACATTTAGATAACATTCTTCGGCGTGGCAGCCTAGCGTCTTCCTCCTCAGAGCCAAATGTGTTTTCCACATAAAAGAGATGGTGTACTTGGGTGACCAGGTAGACCGCGAGGGCTTACACCCAGTAAAATCCACCAATTCTGCAGGCCCCTGCTCCTCCGAACACCACGGAGCTTCCATAGATTTTCAGGTTAGTCCAGGTATTCGGCCAAGTGCAAGTCCAGGGTCGAATAATGCAAATACACTTGGATCACATTAGGTCCAGGCGACCAATTTATTGTAAAGTTCTTCGTGAAGGAAAGGTTCTTGTCCATCCGAATCCGATGCATGAAGAGTCCAGAGCAGAATGCTCAGGTGGTCACGACACCAACCTGAGAGACGTCATAGAAACAGATTCAGAGGGAGTGACCCCAACATTGGTCATTTTCGACGGGGGGTCCACAGTGCACAGCCTCCAGCAAAGATTCGTGTTCGGCGTTCCAGACAGAAGCGGCGTTCAACTTACTGGTGCACACCGCCTGACCCTAGCCGTGGGTTTACGATGGACAGCCCGAAACTAAGCGAGTCCGGCCCCCTCCATGACCACATTCTCCGGAGCATTTGGGCATGTGTGTCATAATCCGCACGGGACTGACGAAGTGGCAATGATTAAACTTCCCGTCAGACAAGCTGACTGCGCGCTCCCACCGTTAAAAGAGGTGGGGAACCCAAAATGTGCAGTGACACTTCTGTTTAAACCCGGCCAGTTTTGGCATCGACACCAGGGGAGTCCCAGCTGTGTTCTTTCCAGCTGTGTATTGGCATAAACATAGTAAAAGTAGGACGTAGAAGTAACAGCAGATTTTTGTTTTTTACCGTTGTAGATATAATAATCTTTATTAGTGTCACAAGTCGGCTTACATTAACACTGCAATGAAGTTACTGAGGAAATCCCCTAGTCGTCACACTACGGCACCTGTTCGGGTACACGGATTGAGAATTCAGAACGTCCAATTCACCTAATGAGTACATTTTTCGCGACTTGTGGGAGGAATCCAGAGCACCCGGAGGAAACCCACACAGACACGGGGAGAACGTGCAGACTTCGCAGAAGGGAAACAAATCCTGGTCCCTGGCTCAATGAAGTAACAATGCCGTTCCGGCATAGGTCATCGTTCCCATAAATTAATGAAAAGCAGTACCTTTCACCAGTAGATTGCCAAGCAACCAATACTTCCCAATCAATCTGGTTACAGTGCTCCTATGCTACCAGTTTCAAATTGTATCTGCAAATGTCTCACTCTCGCCACCCCTCCGCCGTCTCACTCTTGGTTGAAGTAGGCTGCTCAACTTTACCTTTTCAGGGCAAACCTGGCGTTCGCAATAAGGCAGCCTGCTGAGGGTGTCATTCTGATCCTTAACTCTTTGGTATTTCGGTTCATTTTAATGTGCAGGCAGGTGAGCTCGTAAGTCATTAAAGTGTCAGCGCAAGGGAGAGAAACAGAATGACCCGGAAATGGAGAGCAGAAGGAAGTCTATTATTTTTCTCTTGACCATATCCGGCAGCTTCATAATTCTGTTGCTATTGTATGTTATTTATTTGCTTGATGTGCTAAATCACCTTTTAGGTGCCTTTGTGAGCAGCAATATGATAAATATCCAGCTAATAAAGAGCAAGATGTGACTATTACTATTAAGTTATTTTTCTGGTAGGTACAGCTGGTTTTCAAACAGTCGTGTCAGATTGGCCTCAGTAGTCAAAGGATGTGGAATTTCACGATCGTTGAAGAGACCGTAGAGGTTACTTTCAGTCTTGCTTTTTGACTTTTACAGTTTCTCATTTAAGAGCCTCGTCAGCTTCTGTTCGATAACCAGGTTTACCAGGCCTCATTACCGAGAGAATTCAACAGCTTTTGAAAGCTCTGAGAGGCGCGCTGGAAGGTGGTAGAGGGGGACGACCAGAGAAAAACTGCTCAAAAGAGATGAGAACTCCAATGTAAAGGTAATGAAAGCCAGAGCTGAACTTTTTTGACTCCAGCCTAAAAATATCAGAGTGACAGCGGCCCACACAAGGTCAAAAGTGTAAACAGTAAGAAATGTCTCCCCTCCACATCGACTGCTTCGATTCTCAGCAGCTCACGCCGCCAGAGAAAGGACTCTTCTCACCCAATCAAAACGCTGCATAGATTGGAAATAATGTGGTGTGAATGTTGATGATAATATAATGACATTTTTCAATTATCAATACGACTGTGAAAAATAATAATTGTTGGAGTCATTTTTCTGCGTTCCTCTCAGTCTGTGGTCCACCAGTGATACCAGCTCTTGGCTTCATGCCAGCCTTGGTGAAAACTGGACAAAAGAGCTGGAATCAAACGTAAGGCGTGAGTGGCTGCACTTGACAACAAAGCATCATTTGCCCGTGTGGCATCAATGGTGCCGAATAAACGGATGTGTGTGGGAATCATGGCTAACCATTCCCTCCTTGGAGATGTACCAAGAAATAAGGAAGACAGTTATTTTTGCTGTAGTTGCAAGGTTTCAGCCTCAGTTCCAATAACATTTGCTAGAATTACCAGAGGTAGACGCAAATATCTTCCGTTGCTTCATCAGTGACACTTCTCCATGATAAGATTAGAAGGAGGGATGCTCGCTGATGACTGGACAGTGCCACGGATCAAGCTCCATTTACCAGCTGTTGAGGCAGTCTAGGTCTATTTCACTCAAGCTGTGGCAACATTCATGCTTTTGCTGATATGTTGATACTGTCACACATGTGCCAGACTTCACCCATCTTAAAGAGGGGATAATGCAACCATTTCGCCTTGACACTCAATTACGTCAACACCTCTAAATCCCTAACTATCAACATCCTGAGGTTGTCGTTGAACGGAAACTGAACTGGATTGGCCAGATAAATACTGGGATTGCGAAAACAGGTCACAGGCGAGCAGAAGACAGAGAAAATGTGCTCACCATCTAGAAGGTACAGGTAAGGAGTATTATTCCCTGCTCTCCACTTACCGAGATAATTTCCCAATAGCATTGGTCAGTTGACATTATTCAGGAGAAAGCTTGCACTGGTTCAGAACCTTCCACATTCAATCACTCCATTGTTGACGGACGAGGATAGCAGTATTCACCTGTACCAAAATATGCACTGCAGCAACTTGCTAATTTTCTGTGAACAGCACCTTCCAAACTTCCGGCACTTCGCGCCCAGAAAGACAAGGTCAGCATTTTTCTGAGAGCACTGTAGCTGGCTGTATGTCCCCAAGTCGCACACCATGCTGACATGAAACTATATCGTCTTTCTTTCACTGTTGCGGGCCCAGAATCCGAGAACTTGTTTCCTAACTTCAATGTGGACGGATACCAGATGAACAGCCGCGTCTCAAATAGGAATCTTTGAACCGTCTTGTCAAGGAAATTCCGAGATATGAAATATATTCTGAATTAGATATCCCACAAAAAACATAATAAATTAAGATCTGCGGAAGAATATCTGACAATCGAGCACCTGGGATGAGCTGACAGGACCATGAAGGAGAGGGTCAGGTCTGACATGGAAGGCAAGGGGAAGTGTATTACTCCAGGGAGAGGTGAAAGTGTGGACATGGACATAGGGACAAATATATCCACCGAACTTCTCTCACACGTCGGTATTGAGGCAGCGGGGGCAGACGGGTGGGTTCAGAAACGATGTTTATTGAAAAGTAAGACTAACCTCTTAGTTTCTCATTAAATGGTGCCGCTACAGGAGAAGACGTCGAGATCAAAATAAAGGGATTTCATCTTGCGTAACACGAGCACACTGTGCAGCTAAATCTGATGAAGGCCCAGTTCGTAGTTTTGGAACACAATTGTGGGAGGAGCAGTGGACAGATAAATTGGTGGCAGAGAGATAATGTGACAGGTTTAGTGATCGAGAGGTCCAGACTAATGTACTTGATTTCCAAATCCACCGGAAGGCAGTTGCGGGAAGGCAAATTGAATGAACAAATCTGTGATTCGTAGCTCTCAAAGATAGTAACAAAATGTTATACGTTAATACCTTTGGGGGAACGTCGCCTGCATCATGTGAATCCAGGCCCACCGCAATGAATCTTCACCCTGTGAAATACCCGATCGCAGCCTTTTACGCAAACAGTTCCCAACACTCAAATGAACGACTACACTCGTCATTGAAACAGCAATCCCATCCATGTGGCCCCCGCGAAGGCCTTCCTTGCTAACATCTGTGGACGTGTATGAAAATGTAGATAGATCTTCCAGAGATTGGTCAAGCAGCAACACACAGAAAACAAAAACATACATAGACACATTCGCAAACACATGAACACACATTCAGATACACTCACCCTGCGAAAGAAACGCACAGACAGGCACAACACAGGCAACCAGAGGCTCAGGCAAGCATGCAATGTACAAATGGACATGCAGACCCACACACAGACACATTCACAGACCATCAGACATTCACACACAAATACATTCACAGAACCACAGACATTCACACACAGACACATTCATAGACATACAGATATTCACACGCAAACACATTCACAGACCCACAGACATTCACACACGCATTCACAGACTCACAGATATTCACACACACACACACACACGCACACACATTCATCGACCCACAGAAATTCGCACACAAACACATTCACAGACGCATAGAAATTCACACACACACATTCATAGACCCACAGACATTCACACACATGCACATTCACAGACACACAGATATTCACACACAGACACATTCACAGACATACAGATATTCACACGCAAACACATTCACAGACCCACAGACATTCACACACGCATTCACAGACTCACAGATATTCACACATAAACACACTCGCAGACTCACAGACATTCACACACAGACACATTGCACAGACACACAGACATTCACACAGACACATTCACAGACCCACACATTCACAAATAGACACCTTCACAGACATACAGGCATTCACACACAGACACACTCACAGACCCACAGACATTCACACACACAGACATTCATAGACCCACAGACATTCGCACAGACACATTCACAGGCACACAGACATTCACACACACACATTCATAGACCCACAGACATTCACACAGACACATTCACAGGCACACAGACATTCACACACACACATTCATAGACCCACAGACATTCACACAGACACATTCACAGGCACACAGACATTCACACACACACACATTCACAGACGCACAGACATTCACACGCGAGCACATTCACAGACCCCAAGACATCCACACACACACACATCCATAAACCCACAGGCATTCACACACAGACAGATTCACAGACACACAGACATTCACAAACAGGCACCTTCGCTGACATACAGGCATTCACACACAGACACATTCAGAGCCCCACAGACATTTACACACACACATTCACAAGACCCACGGATATTCACACACAGGCACATTCATAGACACATAGAGATTCACTCACAGACACATGCACAGACCCACAGACAGTCACACACACATTCACAGACCCCAAGACATTCACACACACACACATGCATCGACCAACAAATATTCACACACAAACATATTCACAGACACATAGATATTCACACACACACATACACATTCATAAACCCACAGACATTCACACAGAGGCACATTCACAGACACACAGATATTCACACACAGACACATTCACAGACCCACATACATTTACACGCACACATTCTCAGACCTACAGACATTCACACGCAAACACATTCACAGACCCACAGACGTTCACACACACACATACACACACACACATTCATAGACCCACAGACATTCACAAACTGACACATTCACAGACCCACAGACATTTACACGCACACATTCTCAGACATACAGACATTCACACGCAAACACATTCACATACCCACAGACATTCACACACATGCATACACACACACACACATTCATAGACCCACAGACATTCACAAACTGACACATTCACAGACCCACAGACATTTACACGCACACATTCTTAGACCAACAGACATTCACACGCAAACACACTCACAGACCCACAGGCATTCACAGACGTTCACAGACCCACAGATATTCACACACACTCACACACATACACATTCACAGACCACAGCCATTCACACACATTCACAGACTCACAGATATTCACACACAAACACACTTGCAGACACACAGACATTCACACACAGACACATTGCACAGACCCATAGACATTCACACACACACATTCATCGACCTACAGACATTCACACACAGTCACATTCACAGACACACAGATATTCACAAACAGACACCTTCACAGGCATACAGGCAATCGCACACAGACACATTCGTCGACCCACAGACATTCACACACAGACACATTCATCGACCCACAGACATTCGCACACAGACACATTCATCGACCCACAGACATTCGCAGACAGACACATTCTCAGACCTACAGACATTCACATGCAAAACATTCACAGACCCACAGACATTCACACTCACATTCACAGACCGCAAGACATTTACACACACACACACACACACACACACACACACACACACACACTCACATTCATAAACCCACAGGCATTCACACACAGACAGATTCACAGACACACAGACATGCACAAACAGGCACCTTCGCCGACATACAGGCATTCACACACAGACACATTTAGAGACCCACAGACATTTATACACACACATTACAAGACCCACGGATATTCACACACAGGCACATTCATAGACACACAGAGATTCACTCACAGACACATGCACAGACCCACAGGCATTCACACATACAAAGACCCACAGATATTCACACACCAACTCATTCACAGACGCACAGACATTCACACACACATTCACAGACCCCAAGACATGCACGCGCACACACACACACACATTCATCGACGCACAGATATTCACACACAAACACATTCACAGACACATCGACATTCACACACACACACATTCATAGACCCACAGACATTCACAGACATGCACATTCACAGACACACAGATATTCACACACAGACACATTCACAGACCCACAGACATTTACACGCACACATTCTCAGACCTACAGACATTCACACGCAAACACATTCACAGACCCACAGACATTCACACACATACACACACACACACACATTCATAGACCCACAGACATTCACACACAGACACATTCACAGACCCACAGACATTTACACGCACACATTCTCAGACCTACAGACATTCACACGCAAACACACTCACAGACACACAGACATTCACACACATTCACAGGCCCACAGACATTCACACACAAACACATTCACAGACCCACAGACACTGATGTCAGCACGGTAGCATGGTGGTTAGCATAAATGCTTCACAGCTCCAGGGTCCCAGGTTCGGTTCCCGGCTGGGTCACTGTCTGTGCGGAGTCTGCATGTCCTCCCCGTGTGTGCGTGGGTTTCCTCCGGGTGCTCCGGTTTCCTTCCACAGTCCAAAGATGTGCGGGTTAGGTGGATTGGCCATGCTAAATTGCCCGTAGTGTCCTAAAAAAGTAAGGTTAAGGGAGGGGGGGGGGGGGTTGTTGGGTTACGGGTATAGGGTGGATACGTGGGTTTGAGTAGGGTGATCATTGCTCGGCACAACATCGAGGGCCGAAGGGCCTGTTCTGTGCTGTACTGTTCTAAACTCTAAACATTCACAGACGTTCAAAGACCCACAGATATTCTCATACACTCACACGCAAACACATTCACAGACGCACATACATTCACACACAGACACATTCACAGACCCACAGACATTCACAAATAGACACAATCACAGACCCACAGCCATTCATACACATTCACAGACCCACAGAATTCACACACATACACAATCACAGACCCACAGCCATTCACACACACTCACAGACTCCCAGCCATTCACACACACTCACAGACCCACAGCCATTCACACACACTCACAGACCCACAGACATTCACACACATACACATTCACAGACCCACAGCCATTCACACACCCTCACAGACCCACAGCCATTCACACACACTCACAGACCCACAGCCATTCATACACGCTCACAGACCCACAGACATTCACACACATACACAATCACAGACCCACAGACATTCACACACATACGCACTCACAGACCCACATCCATTCACACACATTCACAGACCCACAGACATTCACACCCATACACAATCACAGACCCACAGACATTTACACACATACACAATCACAGACCCGCAGACATTCACAATCACAGACCCACTGCCATTCACACACACTCACAGACCCACAGACATTCACACACAAACAGGTGGTTCACAGAACCTACAGACATTCACACACAAACACATTCACAGACCGACAGACACATTCACACATAGACACATTCACAGACACACACACACTCACACCGACGAACGGATGGGCCTGCAGAAGAGGCTGATGTCAGTAAAAGGAGGCCGAGGTTATCTAATTTGAAATGCTTCCATCCTGAATGACAAATACAAATATAATGCCACACTGACGAACCCATCTGACATTCCGACAGAATATATCTGGAATTTATTTAATTCAACTTCTGCTGCACTGCTGATTTCCAATGAGACAGGATCCATTCATTTCTGAATCATTGCAATAACATTGACTGTATTAAACTTTTTGTCGGCGTTGCAATTGTTTTTCCCAACCTCGGATCGTCATTTCGTCATGGACGGAAGGATGGTCAGAAACTGTCAGGACACACCATACAGACCACAATCAGTAAGAATAAAGACCAACATGTCCTCCCCGATACTCCTCAATACCGGGGCCCCTCAAGGCTGCGTACTTAGCGCCCTACTATACTCCCTGTACAGACAAGACTGTGTGCCAAAATGTGTCTCCAATTCCATCAACAAGTTGACTGACGATACGACCATAGAGGGCCGGATCTCGAACAAGGACGAGTCACCATACAGGAGGGAGATAGAGAACCTAGGGGAGTGGTGTAACGATAACAACCTCTCCCTCAATGCCCGCAAAACTAAAGAGTTGCTCATTGACTCCAGGATGCAAAGTATCGTACACACTGCTGTTTGCATCAGCGGTGCCGAGGTGGAGATGGTTGACAGCTTCAAATTCCTAGGGGTGCACATCAGCAAAAATCCGTCCTGGTCCACCCACGCCGACGCTATCACCAAGAAAGCACAACAGCGTCTCTCCCTCCTCAGGAAAGTAAGGAAATTCGGCATGTCCCCATTGACTCTTTTTTAAAATATAAATTTAGATTACCCAATTATTTTTTCCAATTAAGGGGCAATTTAGCGTGGCCAATCCACCTACTCTGCACATTTTTGGGTTGTGGGGGCGAAACCCACGCAGACACGGGTGAATGTGCAAACTCCACACGGACATTGACCCAGAGCCGGGATCGAACCTGGGACCTCAGCACCGTGAGGCGGTTGTGCTAATCACTAGGCCACCGTGCTGCCCCCCATTGACTCTTAACAACTTTTACTGGTGCGCCATTGGAAGCATCCTATCGGGCTGCATCACAGCCTGGTATGGCAACTGCTCAGCCCAGGACCACAAGAAACTTCAGAGAGTTGTGAACACCACCCTGTCCAGCACACGAACCCGCCTCCCATCCATTGACTCCATGGACATCTTCCACTGCCTGCGGAAAGCAGACAGCATAATCAAAGACCCCTCCCACCCGGCTTACTTACTCTTCCAACTTCTTCCATCAGGCAGCAGATACAGAAGTCTGTGAACATGCACGAACAGACTCAGAAACAGCTTCTTCCCCTCTGTTACCACACTCCTAAACGACCCTCTTATGGACTGACCTGATTAATGCTTCACTCTTGTATGCTTCACCCGATGCCTGTGTCTATGTAATTGAATTGTGTGCCTTGTGTTCCCTTATTGGGGTATTTTGTTTTCATTTACTGTTTGAGCTGATCGCAGAAAAATGTTTTTCACTGAACCTCGGCACATGTGACACTAAATCAATCCAATTTAACATTTTCCAGAACGACCATGCCACCAAATACTTCCAGTCAATTTCCCAAGTTCACCACAACCATTCCTGTTATTCTTCTGTGCCACTGGCAAAACAAATGCACCATCAGGCAGTGAGCAGTCACAGACAGCGGAGGAGGAATAACCCTGGGTCTCCTCATCTTTGACGAATGACTCAGTGATCCCTGAATGCATCAGGACAATGATGAGAAAGGGAAACGCTTGTCCCAATCATCGTTCCCAGCTGATTAACATGCAACCCGTCCAAGTTAGGTTCAATTTAACTTGGATATGGCACTGAAAGCAGCAGCACCCAAAACGGACACTGGTTATAGGCGGACCACCACGTGTGCACGCTCCGCACTTGGATATGGCACTGAAAGCAGCAGCACCCAAAACGGACACTGGTTATAGGCGGACCACCACGTGTGCACGCTCCGCACTTGCACGGACGAACCCGTAAAGCCTTGAGACATAGGAGTAGAAGTTGATTCATCGATTATGTTCCTTCTTTCAGAGAGATCATGGTCGATCTGATGTGATAATCCTCAACTCCATCTACATCTTTTTGCCCCATCTACATTAACTTTGATTCCCTTACTGATTGAGCATCCGTCAAACCCATGATTGAACACACTTAATGCCCCACACACTATAGCTCTCTGTGATCAAGAATTATACAGACCCACTACGCTCTGGAGGAAGATAAGACCATAAGACCATAAGACATAGGAAAAGAATTAGGCCACTCGGCCAAGCGAGTCTGCTCCGTCATTCAATGATGGCTGACATCATGAGTGCTGTGGGTATCACGAAGGAGAAGATTCTGGGAAAACTGAAAGGTCTGAAGGTTGGATAAGTCACCTGGACTGGATGGACGACACCCCAGTGTTCTAAAAGAGATAGCTGAGGAAATTGTGGAGCAATTGTTAGTGCTCTTTTTGGAATCACTGGAGGCAGGAAGGGTCCCAGAGACTGGAAAGTGGCTAGTGTAACACCACTGTTTACCTGGGAGGGAGGCAGAAGATGGGAATTTATAGACTGGTTAGCCTGACTTCCGTCAATGGGAAGATATTAGGAGTCTGTTATTAAAGATGAGGTCTGGGAGTACTTGGAAGCGCATGCTAAAATAGGACTGAGTCAGCAGGGCTTTGTCAAAGGGAGGTCATGTCTGACTAATCTGTCAGTGTTCTTTGGGCAGGTAACAAGGACGTTAGACAAAAGAGAACCAGTGGGCGTTATTTATATAGACATCCAGAAGGCCTTTGACAAGGTGCCACATAGGAGACTGTAAAAGCCGTTAAGAGCCCATGGGGTTAAGGGTAAGATCCTGGCATGGAACGAGGTTTGGCTGGCAGAAGGCAGAGAGTGCGCAAAAAGGGGTCTTTTTCAGGATGGCATCCGGTGACTAGTGGTGTGCCTCAGGGGTCTGTGCTGGGACCACAACTTTTCACAATATACATTAATGATCTGGAGGAAGGCACTGAAGGCATCGTTGCTAAGTACGCAGATGATACAAAGGTATGTAGAGGGACCGGTAGTATTGAGGAAGCAAGGGGGCTGCAGACGGATTTGGATAGGCTCGGAAGGTGGGCACTTAAAATGCCAGATGAAATACAATATGGAAAAGTGTGAGATCATGCACTTTGGAAGGAGGAATTTAGGCACAGACTATTTTTTAAGTGGGGAAATGCTTAGGAGATCAGACGCACAAAGAGGGTGGTGTTGCGGGGGAAAAATTCACATGCATCTTACAACAAACCGCAATGCATCACAGTTTCACGTCTTTGCCTGTGGCGGAACTCCACTTCACCAACATCGCTTTCCTCTGGATCGTTGGCAAAGTCCTCTGCTCTGCCACGGTGACGGGATGCAGGTCTGGTGGTCCAGTTGCCCAGTGCTGACTATTCATCCTGGCTGCACTGAGGAGGTCATGCAGTTCATTCCGGCACTGCTTGTTGGCCTGGGTGGCGTTGCCCATGTCGCACACCCACCCTGCCACCTGTGGTGGGCATGACGAATTGCGGCGCCTGGCCGCCGCCTTCATGGCCCAGGGTACAAAGTCCTTCTCCTCTCCTGCATTACGTTCAAGAAGGTCAAGAGCTCTGCGCCCATGAGCCTAGGTTGGCTGCGCAGTGTGTGTTCTCGGGAGAATTGTTCATCTGGAGGTGCAGCTTGTCAGTCCCTGGGCAGATTCTCCAATAATTGGGCTAAGTGTTGACTCCGTTGTAAAAGCCATTGCGTCGTCATCTGCCCCCCGGAGCACTGATTCTGCGGCCCAGAAGGGGGCAGCATGGGTGCAAAGTGAAGCGCCCGAGAGAGCAGACGCCGATCGGCCGCGGGTTGCGTCAGTGATGCGAAACCGTGGCAGCTGCAAACCATTCACCCCCAACACACAGCCATTGCAGGCAGGATGGTCGCCAGGCGAGCTGCAGCAAGGTTCAGAGACGGCGAACTGGACACCCTATTGGACGCTGTGGAGGAGAGGAGGCTGGATTTGTACACCGGGAATGGCCGCAGGACATCAGTCATCATCATTCGGCGTGTGTGGGCGAGGTGGCCGAAGCCATCTGTGCAGTCTGGCAGGTGGCCGGGACAGCCGACTTGCGCAGAAACAAGATGCACAGCCTCCTCAGGGAGGAAGCATGAGTAACCAGCACTATTGCCCTTGGCAACCGCTACCTCCCTCTCCCCACACACACATGTGAACCGCCCCCGCCCCCAGTGGGACGGTGCCATCTCCGCCATGACGCATATGGCTGCACCGACCAATGGCAGCCGCAATGTCCAGTGCCCTGTGCACCGAATGTCATCATACACGCAACAGCTGGGCCGCATGTACCAGACAATCTAACACTGTTGCTCGTTGTGTTCCCCTCCTACCCCAGGAGAAGTCCATGCAAAACCGCAGCGAGCAGGAGGGGATCACCTTAACTGTCCCCTCACCGTGGCTGAGCAGAGGGCACTGGACAACATTGCGGACCTGAGGAGCGGGAGTAATCTCATGCCGAGATGCGATGCATACCACCATGTGAGAACCCCCTGCCTGTTTGCGGCCCCTCACATCACATGCCAATCCTCACCCCCACAAACGACCCCTCCATCCCATTCCCCCAACTCATCCTCTCCCACTAACTCCATCCCCTCACCCCATCCCCTCAGCCCACACCCTCACCTCATCCCATCACCCCTCTCCCCCTCACCCTATCCCTCGCTCCCTCACCCCATCCCCTCACCCCATCCCCTCACCACCTCACCCCATCCCCTCACCCAGTCACTCCCTCACCCCATCCCCTCACCCCCTCACCCCATCTCCTTACCACCTCACCCCACCCTCTCACTACCGCACCCCATCTCCTCACACCTTCCCCTCACCCCGTCACTCCCTCACCCCACTCCCTCACCTTACCCTATCAACTCATCCCCTCACCTCATAATGCCTCACCCCCGTTCGTCTGTCTAGCCATATGTGTTCTCTTGTCTCTTGCGCGGGCAGGCGGTGATGGTCCAACTCCCCGCCCCCACTCCCCGGCCACAACAACCACTGCCGTGCCCCTATCTGGAGCCTGCGGTCCCCCCAATGCCATTTCCTATCTCCAACCATGGCTGCAGCAGCCAGCTGGCTTCCCAGTTTTTATACTTGGTTAAATCTTGGTTAAATCGAGCCCACACAGGGAGTGGAATCACTGCGCCCCCCCCCCCCTCCCGGGGGAACCGGCCGTCGGGACATTACGCGATTTGGATCATCGAAACTCGGCGCCAAACCGGCGTGAAGGCCAATTTTGTCATCGGAGCCGATTCTCCGGTCAATCGTATTTCGCGCGATTTTGGCGGGAACCTGCGGAACATTCCGCCCTTTGAGTGTCAATCACAGACCCGACGAAACCCGTCCCGTTTCTCATTTAAGTCGATTGTGTTCCATGTGAAGCTGGTTCTATGCTTGGCTCCAGGTGCGGCGCTGTTTATTCTGTGGTAAAAGTCCACTGATTCTCTGTTGTCGTCAGTGCCTGGATTCTCCAGAAATCCGCATCAGGGGGGAAATTCTCCAACCCCACGCAGGGTCGGAGAATCGGCCGGCGGCGCCTATATTGCCGCACCCGCCATGTTAAAAATTCTCCCACCCGCCATAAAACGGCGTTCTTCAAATCCCGCCGCCCGCCTCGGAGAACGGCTGGCGCCCGCGGAATGTCATTGTTTTTTGAAGCATTTTTATTCATCGGCCCAGACGGGCCGAAGTCCCGCCGACGTGGCCATGGGTCACGTCGGCAAAAATCAAAGTAGGTTTATAACGGCGTCAACCATTGACGCATAACCCTTTCTGCGCTGTGAATTATAAAGGCAGAACCCAGAAACTCTGCCAAAAGTTTTTCCCTCTCTCTCCGCTCGTTTTTCCTGTTGTTGTGAAACTGACCTGAAATCGCAGAGGCTGAAGCAGAAATAGACAAATCCAGACACATCTCCCACCCCGGGATCCCAGCATTTCCCTCTGCATTCTAACCAGGCAATATTCCTGGGTTTAGGCAGATTGCAATATACTTACCAAAGCCCTGCTCTCAGCCAGAGGATGGACGGGACTCCCTCTCTCTGTGTCTCTCTCTCTGTCTGTCCCCACAATCTCCCTCTCTCTCTCTCTCTCTCTCAAACAATGACAAGGCAGCTGGGAGAAAGGGGAGCCTTGAGGAAGATCTGCTGATGCCCCCATCCAATGGATGCCCGGGACCAACGCACCGTCGCCCACCCCACCCTGCACGCCGCTGCCCCCTATCCCTACCCCCACCCCCCCTACTCCCTACCTCTACCTCTACCCCCCACCCCCCTCCCCCCACCGCTAACCCCCTCCCCCCCACCCCTACCCCCCCACCCCTACCCCCCCACCCCTACCCCTCCCCCCACCCCTACCCCCCTCCCCTCACCCCTACCCCCTCCGCCCACCACTACCCCCCTCCTCCCACCCCCTCCACCCCTCCCCCCACCCACTCCCCCCACCCCCCGACCCCTACCCCCCACACATGCCCCCCCACCCCTACCCCCTCCCCCCACCCCTATCCCCCTCCCCCCAACCCTACCCCCTCCCCCCCACCCCTACCCCCTACCCCCACCCCTCCCCCCACCCCTAACCCCCTCCCCCCTACCTCACCCCCCTCCCCCACACCCCTAACCCCCTCCCCCCTACCTCACCCCCCTCCCCCCACCCCAACCCACCTCCCCCCACCCCACCCCCCCACCCCCACCCCCTCCGGCATTCCCCCCTACCCGGCGTGACGGAGGGTGCCGGAGTAGGGGTTAGGCGCCAACCACTCAGGGGTCGCGCCTCCCCAAAGGTGGGGAATTCCCACCTTTGGGGGCCAGCCCCGCGCCTGAGCGGTTTGCTCCAGGAGACTGGCTCAAACACCCGGCGCCGTCGGTAGCAGGGCTGGCGCATGCGCCGGCAGTGACGTCAGCGGCAACTGGCCGCTGACGTCACGGCCGGCGCATGCGCGATGTGGCGTTCCCTTCCGCCTCCGCCATGTTTTAGGCCGTGGCGGGCGCGGAAGAACAATCGCGGGCGAGGCCACCGTGGGGGCACCCCCCGGGGTTCGATCGCCCCCCGCCCCCCCAGGACCCCGGGGGCCTGCTCGCGCCTCTGTGCCCACCGTTCCAGAGGTGGTTTAAACCTCGGCAGCGGGAGAGGCCTCCCAGCGGCGGGACCTCGGCCCATCCGGGCCGGAGAATCGCCGCAGGGACCTCTCCAATCATGGGGGCGAGATTCCTGCCCCCGCCACTTTCCAGGTGGCGGAGAATATCTGCCACGGCGGGGGCGGGATTTTAGGCGCCCCCAAGCGATTCTCCGACCCTGCTGGGCGAAATTCACCACGGACATACGTGACGCCCTTTTCCGGCGGGAAAATGCGGCGCCGGTGACTCCGACGTCGCGGCCTGCTTTCAGGCACTAAATCTCTGTTTCCGAAAGGGCCAGCAGCAGACTGATGCTATACGCGTCAGTTTCACCCGCTGCGGAAGTGGCGCGTCCCGTCGTTTGTGTGGGGGGGGGGAGAGTACCGGCGTTTGTGGGGTGGGGGTGGTGGGGGGGTACCGGCGTTTGTGGGGTGGGGGTAGTGGGGGGGTACCGGCGTTTGTGGGGTGATGGTGGGGGGAGATAGTCCCGGCGTTTGTGGGGGGGGAGAGAGTACCGACGTTTGAGGTGTGGTGGTGGGGGGGAGAGAGTCCGGCGTTTGTGGGGTGGTGGTGGGGGGAGAGTAACGGCGTTTGTGGGGGGAGAGAGTACCGGCGTTTGAGGGGTGGTGATAGGGGGGAGAGAGTACCGGCATTTGTGGGGTGGTGCTGGGGAGAGAGTACCGGCGTTTGTGTGGTGGTGGTGGGGGAGGAAGAGAGTACCGCCGTTTGTGGGGGGAGAGAGTAACGGCGTTTGTGGGGTGGTGGTGGGGGAGGATGATCTGCTGATGCCCCCATCCAATGGATGCCAGGGGCCAACGCACCGTCGCTCCCCCGTCTGCACGCCGCTGCCCCCTACCCCAAGCCCCTACCCCTACCCCACCCTCCCCTAAACCCCACCCCTACCCCCCAACCCCTACCACCCACCCCTACCCCCCACACCCCCCCACACACACCCACCCCTACCCCCCACCCTCCCCCACCCCTACCCCCCCCACCACCACCCCACAAACGCCGGTACTCTCTCCCCCCACCACCACCCCACAAACGCCCAAACTCTCCCCGCCCACCACCCCACAAACGCCGGTACTCTTTCCCCTCACCACCCCACAAACGCCGGTACTCTGCCCCCCCACCACCCCACAAACGCCGGTACTCTCTCCCCACCACCACCCCACAAACGCCGGTACTCTCTCCCCACCACCACCCCACAAACGCCGGTACTCTGCCCCCCCACCACCCCACAAACGCCGGTACTCTCTCCCCACCACCACCCCACAAACGCCGGTACTCTCTCCCCCCCCCACCCCCACAAACGCCGGTACTCTCCCCCCCCCCCCACCACCCCACAAACGCCGGGACACTCTCTCTCCCCACCACCATCCCACAAACGCCGGTACTCTCTCCCCCCCACCACCACCCCACAAACGCCGGTTGTCTCTCCCCCCCACCACCACCCCACAGACGCCGGTACTCTCTCCCCCCCACCACCACCCCACAAACGGAGGAACTCTCTCCCCCCACCACCACCCCACAAACGCCGGTACTCTCTCCCACCACCACCCCACAAACGCCGGTACTCTCTCCCCCCCACCACCCCACAAACGCCGGTACTCTCTCTCCCACCCACCACCACCCCACAAACGCCGGTACTCTCTCCCCCCACCACCCCACAAACGCCGGACTCTCTCCCCCCACCACCCCACAAACGGCGGAACGCTCTCCCCCCACCACCCCACAAACGCTGGCACTCTCTCCCCACCACCACCCCACAAACGCCGGGACTCTCTCCCCCCCACCACCCCACAAACGGCGGAACGCTCTCCCCCCACCACCCCACAAACGCCGGTACTCTCTCCCCCCCCCCACCACCCCACAAATGCCGGTACTCTCTCCGCCCCAACCACCCCACAAACGCCGGTACTCTCTCCCCCCCCCACCACCACCCCACAAACGCCGGTACTCTCTCCCCCCCACCACCCCACAAACGGCGGAGCTCTCTCCCCCCCCACCACCACCCCACAAACGCCGGTACTCTCTCCCCCCCACCACACCACAAACGGCGGAACGCTCTCCCCCCACCACCACCCCACAAAAGCCGGTAAACTCTCCCCCCCACCACCCCACAAACGCCGGTACTCTCACCTCCCACCACCCCACAAACGCCGGTACTCTCCCCCCCACCACCCCACAAACGTCGATACTCTCTCCCCACCACCACCCCGCAAACGTCGGTACTCTCTCCCCCCACCACCCCACAAACGCCGGTACTCTCTCCCCCCCATCACCCCACAAACAGCGGAACTCTCCACCCCCACCACCCCACAAACGCCGGTACTCTCTCCCCCCACCACCCCACAAACGCCGGTACTCTCTCCCCCCCACCACCACCCCACAAACGCCGGTTCTCTCTCCCCCCCCACCACCGCCCCACAAACGCCGGTTCTCTCTCCCCCCACCACCACCCCACAAACGCCGTTACTCTCTCCCCCCCACCACCACCCCAGAAACGTCGGTACTCTCTCCCCCCCACCACCCCACAAACGCCGGTACTCTCTCCCCCCCACCACCCCACAAACGCCGGTACTCTCTCCCCCCCATCACCCCACAAACAGCGGAACTCTCTCCCCCCCCCCCCCACCACCCCACAAACGCCGGTACTCTCTCCCCCACCACCACCCCACAAACGCCGGTACTCTCTCCCCCCCACCACCACCCCACAAACGCTGGTACTCTCTCCCCCCAACCACCACCCCACAAACGCCGTTACTCTCTCCCCCCGCCACAAACGCCGGTACTCTCTCTCCCCCCCCCCACCACCACTCCACAAACGCCGGTACTCTCTCCTCCCCACCACCCCACAAACGCCGGTACCCTCTCCCCCCCACCACCCACAAATGCCGGTACTCTCTCCCCCCCACCACCGGCCCACAACGCCGGTACTCTCTCCTCCCCCCCCACCACCCCACAAACGCCGGTATTCTCTCCCCCCCCCCCCCCACCACCCCACAAACGCCGGTACTCTCTCCCCCCCACCACCCCACAAATGCCGGTACTCTCTCCCCCCCACCACCGGCCCACAAACGCCGGTACTCTCCCCCCCACCACCCCACAAACCGCCGGTACTCTCTCCCCCCCACCACCCCACAAACGCCGGTACTCTCTCCCCCCACCACCCCACAAACGCCGGTACTCTCTCCCCCCACCACCCCACAACGCCGGTACTCTCTTCCCCCCCCCCACCACCGGCCCACAAACGCCGGTACTCTCTCCCCCCCACCACCCCACAAACGCCGGTACTCTCTCCCCCCCCACCACCCCACAAACGCCGGTACTCTCTCCCCCCCACCACCCCACAAACGCCGGTACTCTCTCCCACCACCACCCCACAAACGCCGGTACTCTCTCCCTCCCCACCACCCCACAAACGCCGGTACTCTCTCCCCCCCCCCCCCCCCACCACCCCACAAACGCCGGTACTCTCTCCCTCCCCACCACCCCAGAAACGCCGGTACTCTCTCCCCCCCCACCACCCCACAAACGCCGGTACTCTCTCCACCCCCCCCCCCCACAAACGCCGGTACTCTCTCCACCCCCCCGCACTCGATGTAGTTAACTGAACGGTGTGAACCATCATCAATGGTTGACGCCGTTTTAAACCTACTGTGATTTTCGCCGACGTGACACGTCCGGGCTGGAAATGTGTTTACATTAAAAATTAAATGACATCCCGCCGGCGCCAGCTGTTCTCCGATGCTGCCGGCGGGATTTGGACAACGCCGGTTTATGGCGGTGCGGAAAATTCAAAACCTGGCGGGAGCGGGAATAACGCCGCCGTCGGCCGATTCTCTGACCCTGCGTGGGGTCGGTGAATTTCGCCCAAGGTGCGGGGAGCGGGCCCCGTGGCCGTCGTGAACCATGGCCAAGTTCACGACGGTCTCCACGATTTTTAGCCTTAGCGGAGCGTACCGCCCAGTGTTCACACCTATCTGGACGGCGTCGCATTTCACGATGGCGCTAACCGGTCGTGGGTAAATGCGGTTATGTACCCCACAGGAGGCCAGCACGGCGCTGGAATAGTTCATGGCTCTCGAGCCTAATTCCTTGTGCACACTGGGGGCGGCGCCAACCCGCCCATGCGCAGTGGCGACGCATCGACCCACGCATGCGCGGTGGCCTTACTGAACGCTCTGGCACTGACGCAACATGGCGCGGGGAACCTGCGGCCGGACGCGCAACAAAGTAGGCCTGGGGGCAGAGACGGCAGCCCGCCAGTCGGTGGGCCCCAATCGCGGACCAGACCCCATCAGAGGCCCCCCACCACCTTGGGGGCCAGAGCCCCCTCCCCCCACCCCCAAAGGTCACCCCCGACCATTTGCACAGAGCTCCCGCCGGCAGTGAAAGGTGTGGACGGCTATGCGAGGTTGGCGGAACTGCAACAAGTGAGACAACCCTCCATGACAAACACCACCCCTCCCCCATCCTCTGTCCCTTCACACACCCTGCCCACTGGGACATCTACCCCATCCTCTGTCCCTTCACACACCCTGCCCACTGGGACACCTCCCACATCCTCTGTCCCTTCACACACCCTGCCCACTGGGACACCTCCCCCATCATCTGTCCCTTCACATCCTGCCCACTGGGACACCTCCCACATCCTCTGTCCCTTCACACACCCTGCTAACTCGGACACCTCCCCCATCCTCTGTCCCTCCACACACCCTGCTAACTGGGACACCTCCCCCATCCTCTGTCCCTTCACACACCCTGCCCACTGGGACACCTCCCCCATCCTCTGTCCCTTCACACACTGCCCACTGGGACACATCCCACATCCTCTGTCCCTTCACACACCCTGCTAACTCGGACACCTTCCCCATCCTCTGTCCCTCCACACACCCTGCCCACTGGGACACCTCCCACATACTCTGTCCCTTCACACACCCTGCCCACTGGGACACCTCCCACATCCTCTGTCCCTTCACACACCCTGCTAACTGGGACACCTCCCCCATCCTCTGTCCCTTCACACCCTGCCCACTGGGACACCTCCCCATCCTCTGTCCCTTCACACACCCTGCTCACTGGGACACCTCCCCCATCCTCTGCCCCTTCACACACCCTTCCCACTGGGACACCTACCCCATCATCTGTCCCTTCACACACCCTGTCGACTGGGCCACCTCCCCCATCCTCTGTCCCTTCACACACCCTGCCCACTTGGACACCTCCCCCATCCTCTGTACCTTCACACAAGCTGCCCACTGGGACACCTCCCCCATCCTCTGTCCCTTCACACCCTGCCCACTGGGACCGTCCAGCGGCCGGCCGAGCGAATCTAAATAAGTCGTTTCATTCTCTTCCCTAGGACGTGATGCCAAACGACCAGGGCCGTCTGCCTCCAGGCGGAGACACGCATCTGGCCCCACCTCACCCGGGACGGACGACAGAGGGTGCCTGATCAGCGGGGAGTCCCATCCTCCCCAACCGAATCTGTGGAGCAGGACGCCCAGAGGGTTGCGACACCACAAGAGAGAGAAATGGCCCGCGAACGCCCTGCGGCCTCTCAGCGGGCCGATGCCATAGAGGAGGCGTCAAACCAAGACGACCTCGAGCTTGCGGCACAGCTACCGCCCACACCATCCACCATCCCAGAGACACTCACCCCGGCTGGCCTATTTCGTGATGAGGCTCCTGGGTCACAGTCTGGGTCGCACATCACAGCTGAGCAGGTACAGCAGGTGGAGGTCGGAGCAGGCGAGGCCCCGCACTGGCGGAGGGCAGGCCAGGCCCAGGATGCAGCTGGCTCCCAGACTTTTTCTGAGTTCCTGGATTTTCTCAACCCACCTGCACAGCCGATGCCTCAAGAAACCCAGGGAAACAATGACGGGATGAGGGCTGTCTTCCTGGCTCTGCAGACGCTGTTAGAGGAGTCGAACCGCGTCCACGAGCAGGGAGTGGTGCCGCTCATGGCAGTGACCCAGGCCGACACTGCACGGGTGGCATCCGCGGTGGAGGCAATGGGTCAGGTTATGCAAGGCGTTGGTGTTAATGTGCACGCGTCGTCCTCGGCCCTGGACAGGGTTGCCCTCTCACAGGCAGCAATGTGCCAGAGACAAAACGACATTGCCGGCGCCCTGCGGGCCTTGGCCCAGTCTCACCAGGTCATGGCCCAGTCGCAGCAGTCAGTCGCCGAGAGCATCAACCGCCTGACACACGTGCTGGATGGCGTCGTGCACTCACAGGTTGAGATCGCACAGTCCCTGGCGGGAATGTCTAACACTCTGGACTCCGTGTCTGCAAACGTTCGGATCCTGGTGGATACCGTCGCAGGCCTCCAGGACTGGCAGTGCCAGGTGTCGGTGGCACGACGGGGCACCTCCCCGCTCGCACCTCTGTCCCAAAGTGAGGCCTGGGGGCCACCGGGCTCCCCGAGGGTGGAGGCGGTTTCTCAGCCCATCCCATTGTCCATCACGGGACGTCCCGGAATTCTCGGCCTCCCCCGTCCCATCCCTGGTGCATCGGGTGGGCAGCAGGCAGAGCAGGGTGGCACAACGTCATCCGAGACGCCCGCAGAGCAGCATGGCCCATCAAGGCCGGGTCGCCCCAGAAAACGCTTGGCCAAGGAGAAACGAGTTGAAGGGGGCGATTCGCAGCAGTCCTCCTCCACTCCTGCTGTATCATCTGGGGACTCCCGTCGACGTCGTGGTAGGGCCCATAAGGCAACAAAGAGAGACACAGAGTAAGTTGGCACGGGTGAAGGGCACAGTTTAGTTGTAGGGGCTAGGGCACCTGTAAATGTTTGTTCACATTAAACGCACTGTTCCACCTTACTTGTAATACCGTGTGATTGTTCCAAAGCCACAGGAATCGTGATGGTGACCGAGTGTCGCTGGGGTTGAAGAGCGGTGAAACTTCGGTGCCGGGTGTGCAGCCCCTGCCCCTCCTCCACCCCCTCCCAGAGCTAGCTCACGCGTGCACGTGATGGAGTGTCAATGACGATCTCAGTGGCCAACAAGGTGGATGGTTCAGCTATTGCCGTGGGTCAGACTCTCTCTAACGATTCTGAGCTCACAGCTCTTCGCAGAGCGGGCTGTCATCATTCCACATGGCACTGATCACACCTGCTGACACAGCCATCAATGTTGTGCCATACCGTCTGGACCCAGTGGTAAGTGTGATGTCGATGTGGAGCACTGTACACTGAGATGGGGTGGGGGGGTTGTGGTGGTGGCAGTTGTGTGTTGACCCTCCGCACGACTAGCGATGCAGGTTTGGTGTTAAGCGGGGACGTCACATGCGACGCGTGAACCGTGCTTCCACCAAGACATCGCGTGCCCGCCGTCCTCGCCGGGTCTGTCGTGCCGCCTCCTGGACATCACCAGCACCTGGGTCTTGTATGCATGCTTTTCCCGCCAGTCCGCAAGCCTCCTCCTCCTCCTCCTCCTCCCTCTCCTCATCCTCCTCCTCCTCCTCCTCCTCCTCTTCTGTGCTGGCACCACTGCCACTGGCTTCTCCCTCCGCCTCCTGCAGTAGGTCATCTCCCCTCTGCATCGCGATGTTGTCCAACGCACAGCAGACCACAACAATGCGAGCGACCCTGTCGGCCTGGTACTGCAGGGCCTCTCCGTAGCGGTCCAGGCACCTGAATCTCATCTTCAGGAGGCCAAGGCAGCGCTCCACCACACCCCTGGTTGCTGCATGGGCCTCGTTGTATCGGGTTTCCGCATTGGTCTGAGGCCTCCGTATAGGCGTCATCAGCCAAGACCTCAGCGGATAATCCCTGTCGCCTAGCAACCAGCCCCTCAGCCGGGGGGGAACGTCCCTCAAACATCGCAGGGATGAACGACTGCGCCAGTATGTAGGAGTCATGCACAATCCCTGGGAACCTTGCACAGACATTCATGATCCTCATGTGGGGGTCTCATACCACCTGGATATTCATGGAGTATGTCCCTCTCCTGTTTCTGCACACGTCCCTGTCCCCTGCAGGCGTGCGCATGGGGACGTGAACACAATCAATTGCCCCCTGCTCCATCGGTATCCCGGCCACTCTGGCAAATCCACGAGCTCGTGAGTCTTGAGTTGCTCGGTCCTCGGGAAAGGAGATGTATCGGTCCGCAATGGCATAGAGGGCGGCGGCCACATCCCGGATGCACCTGTGCACCGATGACTGGGAGATCCCGGAGAGGTCCCCGCTCGGAGACTGGAAGGAGCCGGTCGCATAGAAGTTAAGAGCGACCATCACCTTGATGGTAACCGGGATCGCGTGTCGTCCTCCCGTTCCACGTACGGCGAGGTGCGCCACGAGGTAACAGATATGTATCACCGTCCGCCTACTCAGCCGGAGTCTCCTCCTGCAGGTGATGTCCATCATTGTTAGGAAAGAGACCCGGACACGGTACACCCTCGGCCTTGGTTGTCGCCTCTTGCGCCGTGGCTGCACCCTCACTCTCTCCTCTTCTTCCTCCTCCTCCCCATACTACTCAACGACAGGCAACTCCTCGGCCCTTCCCTCTGCTGCTGCAGCTGGCCCTGCATCCACTGCGGGTTGTGGGTGTGGATGCTGCTGCATCTCCAAATGCAGTGCAGCGGCCCCAACCACTGCGCAGAACATAGCCGTTCTGTTCACAGACATTGTGCTAACCTACAGAAGGGTGGTAGGGGCAGAGAAACGGGACATGTTAGACGGAGGTTAGTCGACACCTCGGCAGCTGCCTGCCACAGGATACCTGTGTGTCCCGGTGGCCTGGACGCGCTGCTGACACGCGGGCAGCCTAACCCCTTATCACTTTCTGCATCCAAAAGGAAGTTAACTATGTCCTCCTCACCGGTGCATCAGTGGCCTGTGGCCGTAAGCCACAGGGCAACCAGCGGCCATGTCCTTGTGACCGGCACACCATGGCATGGTGGCAGACAGTTTGTTACGGGGTTGGACGGGTCACTCGCTCACTCTCTCCTTAACAGCCCCCCCACTCCCACTCCCCCCTCCATCTCCCCATCCATCTCCCCCACTCCCCTCCATCTCTCCCTCTCCCCCCTCCGTCTCCCCCACTCCCCCTCCATCTCCCCCTCTCCCCCTCCATCTCCCCCACTCCCCCTCCGTCTCCCCCACACCCCCCTCCATCTCCCCCACTCCCCCTTCCGTCTCCCCACTCCCACCTCCATTTCCCCCACTCCCCCCCTCTCCGTCTCCCCCACTGCACCCTCCATCACCCCCACTCCCCCTCTGTCTCCCCCACCCCCCTCCATCTCCCCCACTCCCCCTCCAACTCCCCCACTCCCCCTCCATCTCCCCCACCCCCCCTCCCTCTCCCCCACTCCCCCCTCCATCTGCTCCCACTCCCCCCTCCGTCTCCCCCACCCCTCTCCATCTCACCCACTCCCCCCTCCGTCTCCCTCACTCCCCCCTCCGTCTCCCCCACCCCCCCTCCGTCTCCCCCACTTCCCCCTCCGTCTCCCCCACTCCCCCCTCCATCTCAGCCACTCCCCCCTCCTTCTCCCCCACTCCCCCCCTCCGTCTCCCCCACTCCCCCCGCTCTGGACCCCCCTCCCGTTCTCAGGGATGCCTTCCCCGTTGTGGCCATACTCCAGCGGTGCGCTGAGCGGTGCGCTCACCTCCTCGAAGCTGTTGTCAGCCAGCACGACTGGTTGACGAACTTGAAAAGCAGGTGTGTTTGACGCCGTGTAAACAGTGCGTGATGACGTCGGAACTTCGGCCCATCCGGGCCGGAGAATAGCGGCGGGCCAAAAACTAGTGATTCTGGTCGTGCCGGGGGCGCGTTCGAGGCGTTTGGCGGGAATGGCGACTTGGGGCGTGATTCTCCCACCTTACAAAAAATCGGAGAATAGCGGGCGGCGTACATTTTTATGGACACACTGATCCGACGCCCTCCCGCTATTCTCCCCCTCCCCCACGGCCGCCCCCTGACACGAATCGCTGCCCGCTGTTTTTTTACGCCGAGCAGCGATTCTCTCCTGGCCGATGGGCCGATTTCCAAGGCCTTTACGGCCGTTTTTATGAACGTAAAACACACCTGGTCTGACCGTTCGTAAAAACGGCCGTAAAGTCCGATCTGGGGAACCATGGCAACGATTGGCACGGCCGTACCACGGCTGTGCCAAGGGTGCCATGGGCCCACGATCGGTGGGCACCGATCGCAGGCAGCGGGTACTTACCCCGCGCACCCTTTCTCCCTCCGCCGCCCCGCTGGATCCATTCGCGGGGCGGCTGAGGGGCATACCGGCCCGCACATGCGTGGGTTGCACGCATATGCGTGATGACGTCATCCGCGCATACGCGGGTTGGAGTCTTCCAATCCGTGCATGCGCGGCTGACGTCATCTGACGCGTCAGCCGTCGCTAACTTTGGCTAGCGGGCTCAATGAAATTCGTTAAGCCTGCGATGCCGGAGTTCACGGCCGCACGATGCTAACCCCGACCGGGGAGCAGAATCGGTTTCCGGTCGGAGGGGCGGAGGCTGGCGTCAAACGCGCCCGTTTTGACGCCAGCTTCCCGAGTTTTCGTAACTTGGAATTTGTGCGGGGTTTGGAGAATAGCGGGAGGGCGTCGGATCAGCGTTGCCATGAAAATTTGCGCCGCCCGCTATTCTCCAACCCGTCGTGAGTGCAGATAATCGGGCCGTTAGCATATCACACCAAGTTAGACGTTGACTTCTTCTAGCGTGACCCCTTATGGGTCAATATTGGCTACCTTTCTATTCAAGATTCCTATAAAATTTCTTGACTGGCAGCACGGCGTGCAGTGACTGGCACTGTTGCCTCAGTGTGCCAAGAACCCACATTCAATTCCGGCCCTGGGTCACTGTCCGTGTGGGGTTTGCACATTCTTGTTTGGAGGCGGTAAATTACTCTATAATTGGAAAAAAATGATTGGGTCCTCATAAATTCAAAAATCTTGACCTCGAACACGAGTTCCAAACACATATTGTCGAGGTGCGCTTATGTGCGTCGGCAAACGTTCGTGAGGCGAAAGCGATAAGTTGTTCAGATCCGTCCTCCATTGTTTGATTTGTAGAGCTGTTGTTTCACCTTTGCGACAGCTGCCGGCTGTTGGCGGGCTCACTCCCAGTGCCGCCACTGATTTAACAGACGGTGGATGGGCGCGAAAGTGGTGGCCAGTTCCGGGAGAAACTTTCCATATCAATCGACCAAGCCCCAGGCAGATTGGTGTTCTGTTGAGCCATCTGGAACCGGAGCTTGCGGAATTGCTGGTACCTTTCCTTCCAGCGGCTGGAAATCGGAACGGTCTAACAGATAGACGAGATACGTTATTTGGGCGGCATTGAAGGCATATTTCCCCTGCAGGAGGCGAACATCAGCTTCCTCAAAATGCCTGAGTACCTCGGACAGGTTTACCAGATCTTCCTGGTCAGACAGGCACTTGATCAGGACGTGGCCTTGAATGACCCCCACGTGAGGTAGGTTGTTCAACATGTTCAGCTTTATCAGCTGTGCTATTGCGCATGTGGAGGAAATCCTATGGGGTGCCGGGTGTCCTCAAATAGCCCTCAGCGCATGTTCACCCTTTGGAAGCGTCTGGACTCAGTAGACAGGAGTACCTGGAGGGAAACTTGGTTCATGACGAATTCGCAAACGTCGGGCTTCTTATGAGCTTTGCGTACAGTTCGTACACAAATGCCCATGCTTAATCGGGCCAGAGTACTTTCTTTGGTTCACACATGATCCTGCAATAACGATGGATATCGTATTAGGCCTCCTTCAGGGCCATGTGGGTGTATGCTGCACACTCCCTGTCAATATAATCGAGATGACATAATCAGTTATGCCCCAGCAGGCTCGGACAATTCCCTTGACCCATCGCCAGAGGAAGATCAGCAGATCTCTGACGGCAGGCGACCTTGTCCGCTATTGATAGTGTCGCCCCCTATTACTGGCCTGCCTTGTGTTGGCGTCCATCCTTGTTAATGATTAATAACCAACGAAATTAGGATAAAAATACAGCGAGACTGTAGATCCTGCAGAACCAATGTCGAGCACCATTCAGATTAGATGACCATTAATTTGAAGAGGATGGGAGCGACGCTTCGTGCAGCCATACAGTGCATTGCTGCTCATTGCTGCTGAGGTCGTGATCGAGATAGTATGCCCTGGCACGTGGGAGCCGTCGGCTCTGGTACTTGGCAGGCAGGCAAGTCCTCTCGGGGCCTACAATTCCCCTCTGTGGTCTCTGTGGACTGTTCCAGCCGACACTGTTTGGTGGTCATAATCCTATTCCTCCTGGTCATGGAATAAAGCCTACGGTGTTCATGGCCATTATTATGGCGGCCCGTGTTTCTCCTGTCCGTGTCCCACTGCCGATGACCGGCTTCTTCAGTTCTATCCAAATGCGATTGCCGCTCGCTTCTGCGTTCTTGCCTCAAATCGCCTGTGGCTGCGCTAAAACGTCCCAGCTGTCCAATATGAGGCATATCTGTGATTAGTAGTCGCACCTCAGAGGCTTAGAAACCATGGCCCCCGCACGCTTCAGCCGGTATCGACGGCAGCTGCATCCTGTTCTCGTCGCCAGTGTGTATCGTCAGTGTGTATCTGCTGTATTCAGAACCGACAGACAATACTTACAAATTAACGAAGAAAATTTATTGCAACACAAATCAAAACCTCCTACATTCTCCTTTGACATTCCCCAATCTTCACCCAGGTTGGGGTTTTTATGCGAGTTGGGTCACTCCTTAAATGGGAAGTTCATATTCTGTGGACTTCATGCCAAACCATATGCTCCTGATCCCAGTGGTCCACTGGTTTTATATCAGTAACCTGATGTAGTCACGCAAATTTGTTTATTTTCTCAGAACAGAGTGTATTTAACTAACCAGTTGTATTCCCTACACTTGTGTCCTTTCTGTGAGGAAGAATGTCTGTATTTAACCATTTGTGGTCGGTACATTTGTGTCCTTTTTCTGGGAAAAGCGTGTCTGTCTCTATACAGTTGTGGTCACTGACAGTTGTGCTTTAAATTATGCCTAAGATATTAATCATTATGGATTGTTCGACATTGCTGATGGAGGCACATTGTTAGCTGTGAAACCTCCTCCACTTCAACCAGTTCATTCTAAGTAGTCTTTATTGGTGAGGCAAGCGATGTACAAGTGTATAATTAAAGCAAATGTCTTTACATGTCAAACAGTAAAACAGCTACACTCCTTAAATTACCCAATTAATAACAGTCACATTATCATTAATACAATTAAGACAATGAATTTATTCCAGCTGCTGCTCTGATCTTCTGTGTCTCGATTTCCTCAAAGCCTTCTACCAAAGAGGTGGGGCTTGCTTGCTTCTTTCGTCCGTCTCGTGCCGCTGCTCTATCCTTTCGATTAGCTCTCACCAAGTGTTCACTGGGGAAGGTCTTGGTTGAGCGCCTATATCCCCCTCTTCATGCCTTTCCAGAAAGTTCCCTGGCACTCTGCCAATGAGGTCTGGGGGCGCGGTCGCAAGACACACCGAAGGAGGCGATGGCAACTCAGCAGCAGAACAGGAAGCCATCACCACGTGTCCATCTCTCGGTGTACTGTTTTCACAGAACCTTGTACCACATAAGTAACAGCGAGAAATCTGTGTCAGAATGTCTAGCTTCATCTGGGCAACCCAAAACAATCGAACGATATTAATAGTCCCGATTCTGTCATGGTGTGGTGTTGATAGAGCCGGCCTAGACATATCCTGGCAGTCTGTCAGCGTTCAGTGTATTTCAACTTGGCCAAGTTCGAATTCCAACCCCGTCTGCCTGGGACTGACTCCGGTTTTATTTCAGGTGTTCAACTGTTAGTTTTAAGTGTTAACTTTACTTTAGGGCCGACATTCCAGGCTTCTATCATTTTTACCACAACATTCAAAACAGAGATCGATTATTCCGGACGAATAATCAGAGACAATTCTTCACTTCGACCGTACGAAACAGGAGCACAATTAGGCCACTCGGCCCATAGAGTCTGTTTCCGCCATTCAGCCGTCTCCGATATTTGCACGTCCCCATTCTCCTGCCTCTCCCCATAACCCCTGTTCCCCTTATAAATCAAGAAAATATCTGTCTGTCTTGAAGACACAATAATCTGGCCTCTACATCCTTCTGCGGCAAATAGTTCTAATGGTTCACGATCCTCTGGTTGAAAAATTCTCCTCATCTCTGTTTAAAAGGATCATCCCTTTAGTCTGAGATGGTGTCCTCTGCTTCTAATTTCTCCTTCAAGTAGAAGCAACCTTTCCACGTCCACTCTATCCAAGCCTCGAAGTATCCTTTAAGTTTCAGTAACGTCCCCCCTCATCCTTCTGAACTCCAACGAGTACAGTCCCAGAGTCCTCAACCATTCCTCAGATGACAATTTCTTAATTCCAGGGAACATTCTTGTGAACCTCCTCTGGACCCTTTCCCAGGCCACCACGTCCTTCCTTAGATACAGTGCCCAAAACTGCTCACAATACTCCAACTGGTGTCTGACGAGAGCCTTATATAGCCTCAGAAGTACTTCCTTGGTCCTGTATTCTTCCCTCTTGACAAGAATGCTAACATTGCATTTGCCATCTTATCTGCCGACTGAACCTGCACATTAACATTAAGAGAATCATGAACAATGACTCCCAAATCCCTTTGTGCTTATGATTTCCGAAGCATTTCCCCATTTACAAAATAGTCAACGTCTAAATTCCTCCATTCAAAGTGCATAACCTCACACGTTTCCGCACTGTATTTCATTTGCCACTTTATTACAATTCGGCTAACTTGTCGTAATCGTTCTGCAGCCCCTTTGATTCCTCAATACTACCTGTCACTCTAGCGATATTTACATCTTCTGCAAACTGAGCAACCGTGCTTTCAGTACCTGCTGCCAAATCATTTGGAGCCTTTCCCAATCCTATGATTTATCCAATGCAAAAAAGGCTGAAGGTCAGGAAGGAAAATACTTGGACCCTTCACTGTCCTGAGTACTGGGTAAAAAGTGACACAGTATTGACTAAGATCTCAGTGTACAGCAGAACACTCTCTATGGCCCACTTCAACATCTATTTCTGTGTTATCGTCTCCCTGTTCTATTTCCATCCGCTGCTGTGAAATAATCAGACTGGCTTCTCACACACAAAGCACCCGATCATTCACTCCAGTCACTCCAAAGTCAAACGATGCTGGAAAGTTGAGACGAAAGCAAATCAAAGACAAAATCACAGTGGAAATGTTCAGGATGTCTGACAGCGGGCAGGAGTGAGAAACAGAATTAACGTTGAAGCAATAATTCCCACAGATAAATATGACTGACATTCTGAACAAGTAAAGCGGCAGATTTGTGGGAGGAGGACGTGTGTGTCATTGTCTGGAAGATAGGAATAGGTTAAGTAGCAAACACATTCACCAATTACATTCCCACACTGAAAAATATTTACAGGAACGAATTTCCTCTAAAACTCCCTAGCCGAGGTTTAACTTTGCTTCAGTTACGATTTGAGTGTCCCCCAGATGAACTAGATTCAGATCGACATCAACCGTTTGTGGTTTCTGTCATATTCTGTGTTACTGACAGCTCGTGTGTCAATGTGTGTGGCCCTGTGTGTCTCGGAATGTGCCTTGCTGCCTACCAATGTGTCTGTGCGTGAGTCTGTGGACACGTGAACGTCTCTTTATGTGTGTCTGTGTGCATCTGTGTGTATGTGAAAGGGCATTTGTGTGTGTTGTGAACATGTGTTTTTATTCCCGGTGCGCCGGTTTCCTGCCACGTCCCAAAAGACGTGCTGTTTGGTAATTTGGACATTCTGAATTCTCCTTCGGTGCCCCCGAACAGACGCCAGAATGTGGCGATCAGGGGCTTAACAATGGCACTTCATTGCTGTGTTAATGAAAGGTTACTTGTGTCTTGTGACAATAAAAATTATGATGCTATTATAATATCCCTGTGTGTCTGTATATGTGTTCTCAGCTAATGTATGTGTGTGTCTACGCTCTGGGGCTTCTGCGAGTTTCTCTGAGATTGGCTGCCATTGTGTCTGCGTGCCTGTGAATGTTTATGTTAATGTGTGTGTGGCTGTGGTGTGCATGTAAATGTGCCCCTGTATAACTGGGAATTTCTGTGTGTCTGCCTGTGAAAATATCTCTGAATGTTTTGTTTGTGTGTCTCTGTGTCTGCCAATGTCTGTGTGTCTCTGTGTATGTGTGCGTGTGTCTGCAAGTGTTTGTGCGTGTCTCTTTGAATGTGTCTGTGGTTGTATTTGTTTGCCTGGTATTGTTAGTGTGCATGTGTCTATGTGTCAGTGTGTGTCAGTGTATGTCTGTGTGTGTGTCAGTGTATGTCAGTAAATGTGCCGGTATGTGTGTCTATATGTAGGGCAGCACGGTGGCCTAGTGGTTAGCACAACCGCCTCACGGCGCTGAGGTCCCAGGTTCGAATCCCGGCCCTGGGTCACTGTCTGTGTGGAGTTTGCACGTTCTCCCCGTGTCTGCGTGGGTTTCGCCCCCACAACCCAAAAATGTGCAGAGTAGGTGGATTGGCCACACTAAATTGCCCCTTAATTGGAAAAAATAATTGGGTAATCTAAAATTTAAAAAAAAAAAAAAAAATGTGTGTCTATTTGTTCAAGTCTGTGTGTCAGTGTTTGTCTATGTACTTATGACTGTCCGTCCGCGTACTTACAAGTGAGTGCCTGTGCCTGTGAATGTTTCTGTTTGTGAATGTGTGTCTGTGAGTAAATGTGTATGTCCGTGTGTGACAGTGTGGGTGCCTGTGTTTTGCCGAATAATTATGTGTGTCTGTGAGTGTTTATGTGTGTAAATGTATTTAACTGTGAGTGTCTGTGTGAGTGTCTGTGTGACTGGGAGCGCCTGCATTTGCATGTATGCCTTTATATTTCACTGAAGGTTTCTGTTTCTGTGTGACTATGTGGCTGTGTATGTGTGTATCTGTGCCTCTGTCTCTCCTCCATGATAACACGCAAGTCATGGTCCCCATCACCAGAACCACCAGAGGCCCAAGAGGTTGTCAAACTGAGGTCAAACAGGGCTCCAACATCGCATCACCGTTCTCCTCAATCTTCCTTGCAGCAAATATTCATCCTCTCACCTTGAAGCTCCCCGCTGGAGTGGGGTTTATGCATCACACAAGCTGAAACTGTTCAAACTCCAACATTAGTGTGACTGAACCAAGACAACTCCAACCTCTGTCATCGAGCTGCGGTTTGCAGGCCTGTGTGTGAGCCCATTCAGAGGCTGGGCTACAAACCATTATCGATGCATTCACCAAGGCACATGAGAGAATGGTCCTGAAACTAAACATATTGAGTCTGAAGCCCATGTTTGTACAGCAGACTCCTCAGATCTTTGGAGAGATATTACCAATGTTTCCTCCGCAAAATCCTGAAAATCCACTGGCAGGATTGGGATATTAACGTGAGCGTCATCTCCAGGTAAATACCCCAGTATCGAGGCGCTGGTCACGCTCGACCTGCTGTGGTGCAAGGGCCACATTTCCCTCATGACTGACACAAGACTCAGGAAACAAGTGCGACACTTCAAGTTCTGCAATGGCAAGCGAGCATCAGGAGGGCAGAGAAAAATGTGTTACGACCTCTGAAAGCCTTCCTAAATCAATAGATTACAAAGACCGACACATGGAAATCGCTTGCCTCAGCAAGCACAAACTGGAGAAAGTGCGTCCGTGAAAATAGCAACCAGCTTGAGCATCGTAGGGTGGAGACCGGCGAGGCCTCATATAAACAGTGCCAGGTGAGTGCAGAATCCAGAGCGCTCCGCCCAATCATCAAGCACCAACTGCCAAACCTGTGCCAGAGTCGCCTGATTCAAGTAAGGATGTTTCAGCCACTGCAGAACCCACAGACTCTGAGTGGAAGCAAATAATCCGCAACGCCCAAGAAGTAGAAGAAACATTGTCTCTGTGTTTATGTGTGTGTGTACGAATGTGCATGCCTGAATGGGGCAGCACGGTAGCATTGTGGATAGCACAATCGCTTAACAGCTCCAGGGTCCCAGGTTCGATTACGGCTTGGGTCATTGTCTGTGCGGAGTCTGCACATCCTCCCCGTGTGTGCGTGGGTTTCCTCCGGGTGCTCCGGTTTCCTCCCACAGTCCAAACGTGTCCAGGTTAGGTGGATTGGCCATGATAAATTGCCCTTAGTGTCCAAAATTGCCCTTAGTGTTGGGTGGGGTTACTAGTTATGGGGATAGGGTGGTGTTAACCTTGGGTAGGGTGCTCTTTCCAGGAACCGGTGCAGACTCGATGGGCCGAATGGCCTCCTTCTGCATTGTAAATTCTATGACTTCTATGACTATGTCTGCAAATGTGCTGTGTGTGTGTCTACAAGTGTCCGTGTGTGTTTCTCTGAATGTCTCCGTGTGCCTGTGAATGTGTCTCAGCGTGTGGGTCTGTAAATGTTCCTGTTGGTGTCTGTGTGCTAGTGAATGTATGTTTGTCCGAGTGTGTGTGTATCTATGAAATTGAAAATCGCTTATTGTCACGAGTAGGCTTCAATGAAGTTACTGTGAAAAGCCCCTAGTCGCCACATCCCGGCGCCTGTTCGGGGAGGCTGTTACGGGAATTAAACCATGCTGCGGGCCTGCTTGGTCTGCTTTCAAAGCCAGCGATTTAGCCATGCGCTAACTGTCAGTCTGCGAATGTGTCTGTAATTGAGTTTATGATTAGTTTGTCTGTATTTCAAAAGTCCTGATACTGTGCCTGTGTGTGCGGCTGTGTATGTCTGATATCTCTGTCTGAGTTTCAATTAATGTTTCGGTGAATATGCCTGCGAATCTGTATGTGTGTTGCGAGATTTGTGCTCGTGGCTGTGAATGTTTCTATCTGTGCGTCTGTGAATGTTACCGTTTGTGCATCTGTGTGTGTCTGCAAGTGTCTGAATATCTTTGTGTGGCTGTGAATTTGTCGATGAATTATGTGTCTTGCGTGCGTCTGTGAATGTCTCTTATTTGCGTGCCTGTGATTGTATGTGTGGATGTGCCTCTGGATATATCTTTGAGAATCTATGAATGGGTGCGTGTGTGAGTGTCTGTGTCTGTGTGTCTGTAAATGTGTCGGCCTGTGTGTCTCTGAATATGTGTGCAAACGCGCTTGTGCCTCTGTCCCTCCGAATCTTTGTTAGTGTCCCTGAATGTGTCAGAAGTTAACTTCTTCAAGTACCATTATTATTATTAATATAGCTAATCTAAAGACGATCATTATATAATCACCAGCAATTTGGATGATATTATTTCCAATTTTTGCCACGTTTTGATTTGGTGAGGAAAAATCTTTTCTCTGTCGGTGTGAGGTGGTGAGAATCGATGCTGTGGGAGTGGAGGAGAGGATTATTCTGCTCTCTTATACTTCCGATCTTTAGTGGGCCGCTGTGACTCCGTTTATGACCATTTTATGCCCGCTTATATCTGATTCACGTTTTCGCTTTCACTGACATCCTATTAGCGTGGCAGACCCCATTTGATCGGCATTACTCTGGTGCCCGGCTCTGTCACATGCCGGCGTATCTCTGATATCTCCCTAAAATTGTTCAATTCTCCAGACACTTTCATTCGAGTTCTCCCGCGGTCACATCTTGCTCCTTGTTAGATAATTTATTTTTAATTACAATGCTGTTTCCAAAGGCACCGTGTTCCAGTCTCTTACACTCTAAATAGTAGGTCTGCTAGAAAGTGTTATTTTAATCAATGTATGAAGCAATTGTCGTAAACGGGTATTTCAGCATTCTCTTCAACTCTTCTCTGAACTTCGGCTGAGTCACCACATAAATAAAAGTGTTTGTGCAGCAGCTTAAATTCCGCAGCACATGTGCAACTGACTTAAGGGTTTGATATTCACGAAAGTCTAAAAGGGGTTTTAACACTTTCAGCAATTGTAAAACGTGTGGTGACCACATTATTATGAAGCTGATGGATATGGAGCTGAGTAAAATAACAGTTGTTTTTCTGCTCTCGATCTCTGGGTCAATCACTTTATCTCCTTTTTTCTGACCCTTGAATGAGCTCCGAGCTCGGCTGACCATTAATATGCGCCTGAATATCAGAGCGTTGAGGATCAGAATTGAGGCAATTGGGATCATTGGGGTCAACGCCATTGAAAATACAGCAAAGCTCCGCCATCTAGTGTCAGTGAAATAGTCTTTTTTAAGACAACAGCCCCATGGCACATTGTCGATTATTTTCCCATGTTTAAATTTAAAGTACACGGGAACATTTTTTAAACAGAAAAGAATGGTGGTTGTTGCAAGAACTGTAACAGCAGTTTTATTGGTGCAATAAGTAGCTTTCAGCTTAAGGGAACAAATGGCGACAAATCGATCAAAGGTGAACATGACAGTGAACCAGACAGAAAGGTCTACGGCTGCTTCTCGAAGGGCATGGACAACACTACACACAGGGGTCACTTTCAGGAAAGACTGTGGATAATAATAGACACGTAACTGCCACAATCCGATTTCAATGATAATGAACATCAGATCCCCGGATGCCATAGCCAACAGGTAGCGAGTGCTGCAGCTGGAAAGACCGCACTTTCCCCGGAGAAGGACCAGTATCGTCATTAAATTAACTGTGGAGAGAAGGAAACAGAACATAGTAATTACATAATATTTATTTTATATATTCTTTCATGGTGTTCGTGCGGCCTGATTAAGACACCGCGTGTTGTAAACGTCCAGTTTCCATTGAGAAGGTAAATGAAAACAGCTTTCTCGAACTGAGAAAAGGGGGAAAGCTGTGGAGAGAGCCGGACTCACAGCTAAATGTGAACCTGGTAACACTGGAACGATGTAAGCAGATTGATTGTTAAGTATTAGTTTCTTGGGAGTCATCTTCTTACTTGGTAAAAGGAAATGCTTAATATCCATTGACGATAACTCAGATTTCTATACGTATCCAAGTATAAAACATGGTTTCCCCTATTACTTCCCATTCCACCGTTTACAATTTCGAAGCCAATCTAATACATTGAGATCCCTTTTATTTCGCAGTTTTTATTTTATCATAGAATCTCGCTGACTTTCGTATTTCAGACCATAAGATTACAAGGGGATGAGAGAAGAACTAGCTAAGGTAGACTGGGAGCAAAGACTTTATGGTGGAACAGTTGAGGAACAGTGGAGAAACTTCCAAGCTATTTTTCACAGTGCTCAGCAAAGGTTTATACCCACAAAAAGGAAGGACGTTGGAAAGAAGAAAAATAGACCGTGGATATCTAAGGAAATAAAGGAGAGTATCAAATTGAAGGAAAGAGCATAAAAAAGTGGCAAAGATTGGTGGGAGACTAGAGGACTGTGAAATATTTAAGGGGCAACAGGAAGCTACAAAAAAGCTATTAAGAAGAGTAAGATAGAGTATGAGAGTAAACTTGCTCAGAATATAAAAACAGACAGCAAAAGTTTTTACAAATATATAAACCATAAAAGAGTGGCTAAGATAAATATTGGTCCTTTAGAGGATGAGAAGGGAGATTTAATAATGGGAGATGAGGAAATGGCTGACGAACTGAACAGGTTTATTGGGTCGGTCTTCACAGTGGAAGACACAAATAGCATGCCAGTGACAGATAGAAATGAGGTTATGACAGGTGATGACCTTGAGAGGATTGTTATCACAAAGGAGGTAGTGATGGGCAAGCTAATGGGTCTAAAGGTAGACAAGTCTCCTGGCTCTGATGGAATGTATCCCAGAGTGCTAACAGAGATGGCTAGGGAATTTGCAAATGCACTAGTGATAATTTACAAAAATTCACTGGACTCTGGGGTGGTCCCGGTGGATTGGAAATTAGCAAACGTGACACCACTGTTTAAAAAAGGAGGTAGGCAGAGAGCAGGAAATTATAGGCCAGCGAGCTTAACGTCGGTAGTAGAGAAGATGCTGGAATCTATCATCAAGGAAGAAGAAGCGAGGCTTCTGGATATAAATTGTCCCATTGGGTAGACGCAGCATGGGTTCATAATTGGCAGATCGTGCCTAACTAATTTAGTGGAATGTTTTGAGTTCATTACCAGTGCAGTAGATAACGGGGAGCCAATGGATGTGGTATATCTGGATTTCCAGAAAGACTTTGACAAGGTGCCACACAAAAGGCTGCTGCATTAGATAAAGATGCATGGGATTAAGGGTAAAGTAGTGGCATGGATAGATGATTGGTTAATTAATAGAAAGCAAAGAGTGGGGATAAATGGGTGTTTCTCTGGTTGGCAATCAGTAGCTAGTGGTGTCCCTCAGGAATCCGTGTTGGGCCCACAATTGTTCGCAATTTACATAGATGATTTGGAGTTGGGGACCAAGGGCAATGTGTCCAAGTTTGCAGATGACACTAAGATGAGTGTAAAGCGAAAAGTGCAGAGGATACTGGAAGTCTGCAGAGGGATTTGGATAGGGTAAGTGAATGGGATAGGGTCTGGCAAATGGAGTACAATGTTGACAAATGTGAGGTTATCCATTTTGGTAAGAATAACAGCAGACGGGATTATTATTTAAACGATAAAATATTAAAGCATGCTGCTGTGTAGAGAGACCTGGGTGTGCTAGTGCAGGATCCACGGAAAGTTGGTTTACAGGTGAAACAGGTGATTAAGAAGGCAAATGGAATTTTGTCCTTCATTGCTGGAGGAATGGAGTTTAAGACTAGGGAGGTTATGCTGCAATTGTATAACGTGTTAGTGAGGCTACACACGGAGTATTGTGTTCAGTTTTGGTCTCCTTACTTGAGAAAGGACGTACTGGCACTGGAGGGTGTGCAGAGGAGATTCACGAGGTGAATCCCAGACCTGAAGGGGTTGGATTACGAGGAGAGGTTGAGTAGACTGGGACTGTACTCGTTGGAATTTAGAAGGATGAGGAGGGATCTTATAAAAACATTAAAAATTATGAAGGGAATAGATAGGATAGATGCGGGCTGGTTGTTTCCACTGGCGGGTGAAAGCAGAACTAGGGGGCATAGCCTCAAAATAAGGGGAAGCAGATTTAAGACTGAGTGCAGGAAGAACTTCTTCACCCAAACGGTTGTGAATCTATGGAATTCCTTGCCCAGTGAAGCAGTTGAGGCTCCTTCATTAAATGTTTTGAAGGTAAAGATAGATAGTTTTTTGTTGAATAAAGGGATTAAGGGTTATGGTGTTCGGGCCGGAAAGTGGAGCTGAGTCCACAAAAGATCAGCCATGATCTCATTGAATGGCGGAGCAGGCTCGAGGGGCCAGATGGCCTACTTCTGCTCCTAGTTCTTATGTTCTTATGAGCAGAATTAGGCCACTTGGCCCATCGAGTATTCTCCGCCATTCAACCATGGCTGATATTTTCTAATCTCCATTCTTCTGCGATCTCTTCATAACCCTTGATCCCTTGTTAATCAAGAACCTCTCTCTTAAAGACACTTGGTGATTTGCCCCCGGCATTCTTCTGCGGCAAAGAGTTCGACAGATTCATGACCCTCTGGCGTTTTGTTTTTTTAACTTCTCTGAAACGTCCATATTCGGCCTGATTGCCGTTTTATCCTTCTACCTCTGCTATCAGCCTATCTTTTCTTATCCAACTTAATTCCTGTATATTGCGTTATTCAATGAGCTATTGAATTGTTTGTGTGAACTCTCTCTTTTCTGGGAAAACACTGTGTCCCAACATGACTGTGAACTATCCTCCAGGTACGACCTCTACTAAAAACGATGGATTTCACTTTATCTCATAAACAACGCTAATAACAAACGGTTTTTTCTTCACTGCCTTCCAAGGAGTAATAAACCGCCAAATTACAAGAAACCATAATATTATTAATAAGACTTTCCGAAATGCATAAGTATTACGAATCCTAAGTTAGGACGATACAGGTTATTCATTTATTGGTCAATACTAATAAACCGCAGCCATATTAAAACATGTTTTCAAATAAATAGACTGACATATGGAAGCAATAATGCAAGAAATATGAATAATTAACTTAAGTATAATAACAGAAAAAGCTCACCATCATTTCGGGCCTGTCTCTCAGCAAAGTTCTTCATCAGCAATTTAACTCACGACATTCCTGCGATGACAACAATCGTTTTATTTTCAAACTATCCTTGACCTCCTCTGGGCGTTCTCCCCGCACTTTACACGGAAATGAATGGCCTGTTACCGGGTCTCGATCTATTCGCTCCATAATAGGTATCTCTGTGGCCGGTTCTCCCGCCCCCGCTCTGCCCTGGCATTGTAAGGTCGCAATCAATACGCCTGCTCCTCGGGATGTCTCTCGCTGCGCTCTGCAAATTCATCTCAGTACACTGACACCAACGACAATGTGATAATGGTCAAATAATCAGCTTCCATTCTGAGGATGGAGATCAATAAATATGGGCGAGGTCCCCGGGGACAACTCTGCTTCTCTTCTTTCGAAGATAGCACAATAGCTTCACAGCTCCAGGGTCCCAGGTTCGATTCCGGCTTGGGTCACTGTCTGTGCGGAGTCTGCACGTCCTCCCCGTGTGTGTGTGGGTTTCCTCCGGGAGCTCCGGTTTCTTCCCACACTCCAAAGATGCGCAGGTGAGGTGGATTGGCCATGATAAATTGCCCTTCGTCACCAAAATTGCCCTTCGTGTTGGGAGGGATTACTGGGTTATGGGAATAGGGTGGAGGTGTTGACATTGAGTGGGGTGCTCTTTCCAGGATCCGGTGCGGACTCGATGGGCCGAGTGGCCTCCTTCGGCACTAACTCTATGAAAGGCGACACTGGATACTTTACATCCAAACAGCAGGTACATGAGGCATTGGTTTAGTGTCTCGGCTGAATTACGGCAACTCCAGTATGGCACCAGTGGGTCAGGGTCAGCATTAGGATGTCATCCTTATATCACTGCGCGAAATATGGAAGATGAAAATTCTAGATTACATACTCAAATGAGCTGTGAGGAGTCGTGTACAGGCGAACGTAAACAGGGAAAGTTTGATCTCTGGTCGAGTGGAGAGCGGAGGGATATGATATAAAACAGGATGATGAGAAAATATACATTGAAAATGGCTATTTATGGATGAATTTGAACATTTTTATTTCATTCTAGACTTGTGTTTATTGTGATCATTTCGTGTCCGGGACAAATGTCTGTATGTTAACAGACCAATATATATGTTCCTCAGGATTGTGTATCTCCTTGCAGGGACATAACTCACAGAGCTGGGGTTAGCGAATACTGCAGAGGTCTGATGTAGAGACTCTAAGTGAGCTATGTAATACGTTACTTTAATGCGATAGCTATAACTGATAACCTAATATCCATGCTTGGTAACAACAAAGAATGAAACTCAAGTGGGTAGAAGTCGCAGTTTGTGAAGATAATTCTGGGCAGGGTATTCATCAACAGCACAACATCTTTAGAGATAGTTCACTTTGCAAAAGAATGAGTAAGGATTCAAAGGATCGACATAAGATTACATTATTCAGCGAATGTTAACTGAAATTAATTTCTTAACCACCTGCTCTTTGTGGGTACAATTCAAATAAAAAAGATTAATCGCAACCAATTAGACTTTGGAGACATATTACATAATATCTTCCACCGACAGAGAATGTCCTGCCCTTTCGTACCGATTACAGACAGGCATGTCAGAAATGGGAAAAACGCGGGCGCCTATAATCAATCTGAAACAATGCTTTCAAGGAGTTTTACACCGCACTTAGAGATCACAGTGACGGCTGACTCGAGTAATTCCTCGCATGAAAGATTCATGCCATGGGGGAATTTTGAACAGATTGTCGCCGTACCCATTGCAATTTTGAATAATGCCTGGTGATATTTCTGATAGGCAGAATATCTTGAGAGCATAAAAAAATCACTTGCTTCGCTGCTCGCAATGCTGTCCTCGGCTATGTTACAGTATTCCAGTACAGCCCAACATTAACGACAGGACATCACTCGTCTTCTGCGTCGCCAGTTTACAGCTTTCGGGACACAACATTGACTTCATCAATTTTAGAACATATATTCAATCCTCCATTTTGATTTATTTCCCCCTCGTTCCAGTCTCTATCATGTTCTAATATTTTGCTCTCAGACAGGGATATCCCATTTGCTGCAATTAACACATTATTCTACTTTGATCAAAGCTTAAGTCTTTAATGTCATAATCACCACGAACTTTATCCTTTGTCCCAATACGTATTTGTCAGTTCATCTACTCTGCCCCCGATATCCCTCTAATCTTATATTCCTCACCCGATTCCCCCTTTATTCAACAGAATTACTCCAATCACATGTCTATGTATCTCTTATCCTGACACTAATATGTAACTGGAATGTTAAGACTTTTCTCTCTTCATAGACGCTGCCAGATTCGTTGCGATATTCTGCCATTTGATGTTTCCTGGCTAGTTTTGCAGAATCAGGACTATTTTACATTTTTTTTTTTTTCGATTTTGATGGGCATTTGAAAGTTCCAGTGGCAGGATTACTTTTCCTCTTGTGAGGGAGACGACAATTGCAGGCAACGGTTTAAATAAAGTAACTCTCGTTTTATTCAGGTCGTATTATTTATTATCACCGAAAGCCTCTTGTCTGTAGATTCTCTGCCCAGGATTTCAATGGAGATTGTGTGATACAATTAATTAAATGCTGATTTGAAAATATATTTTCTTGTAGACAAAATGCAGATAACTCAATTCATATTTAATCACGATGGTCAGGAGCTCCGCTCAAGTTAGTGACAATCTAACATAGCCTGTCAAAAGGCAATATTATCATCCTAACTCAGACTAATGTCTGACTCAACAATATCCACTGTACAAAGTAAACACATCGCTTTATAATTGATCGAGACTCTGGCGGCAGATTCGGTTTTTTCGTGCCGGTTACTAACTATGCAGGCAATGTGGAAGATATCACCAGTATGTATATACTAGTCAGAACTAGATCAGTAACTTACACATTACACAGAATGCGGCGTATTAAACAGACTGAAACCAGATACAAACTGATACAGAGATTCACACAACCTCAATATTTTTATTGACTTACCAGGAACACCAACGACGGCGAGGACCAAATAGAAAATTTTGTTGACCATATGTACGGGATTATGCATTGTTCTGAGGTGCGTTCTATCTCTGTGTACTGTAGAAAATGTACCGGACTTAAACGGTGAGGAGATGTTTTCAAAGCTCTTTTATTTCATACTCTGAAAAATCTCCACTGGGCATTGAAGTTACAATAATAATCAGCATTTCTTTTAAATATTTGAAAAATCAGATTACGACAGCTGTGTTAATTCCCTCTTGATCTGGACTATATTTAGCTCTGCTTTTCAATTGGAAAGACAATTCCACATCATTGCTCATTCGTGGTAACTCGAAGTTGAATTGACTGAACATGGTAATGTTCTACCAAAGATTAGTAGTCCGTGCTTAATTGTACCGATTTTGAAGTAAGACCTCAGCCACAATCAGAAATGCAGCGCAGACTGGCCAGCGTTCTTCACGCCAGAGTGGGATTATTCAGTTTACTGTCAATTACCCTATTTGCACACTGGAATTCTCAGACTCCATCATTGATACGTTGGCAACCCCTCCCCCCGCCGCTACACGTCAACTCAGACATAATTGGTTGCATTCCCGTCCCATTTGAAACTTAATTCCGTAGTGATAATATCCTACAATCTCTACCCGCCAATCTCCCTCAGAATCATACGCTTATGAGGAAGATCACCTCCCATTCCTCGAAAGGTGCATGTGTCCAACTTTTCCAATCTATTCTGATAAGCTAAACCATTTACTTTTTGGAATCAGCTCAGTACATTTTCTACGAACCCCATCAAATGCAAGTACCTTTCTACGTAAACATGAGAAAACATTTGCAGAAACACGAGGTTGGGAATGGCATTAAACAAGAAATCTGAGATGCATCGAACAAGGATATATCGACGATCATGTGTGATTTTAATGTTCACATAGATTGGGCAAATCAAATTAGCCAAAATGCCGCAAAAGACGAATTCCTCGAGTATATACTCGAGGATGGTATTCTTGACCGATACGTGGAGGAACCAACTAGAGAGCAGGCCATCTTAGACTGGGTACTGTGTAATGAGAAGGGAATCATTGCCAATCTGGCTGTACAACACCCCTTGGTGATGTGCGATGGTAACCATGGATGAGAGCATCAGCGCCATTGCCCAGGTGCTGGCCGACGTCAAACCGACTGAGAGGGTGATGTCACAGTCCCAGAGGGAGATGGCATAGTCTCAGAGGGAGGAGGCACAATCCCAGTCAGGGATGGCCCACTCCATGAGCTGCATGGCACTAACTGTCTGTCCCTGGTAGATACCAGAGCGGGCCTCTAGGACTGGGAGCGCCTTGTGTCGGGGGAGTCTCATGGATGGCTCTGCTCGTACCGCCATCATATTGAGAAGCCCGGGGAGCATCGGGCATGCCGAGGGAGAATGAGATACTTGGGGCCTTGCCCGTGACTCCTGCAGGGTTGTACCGGAGCACCACAACACCTCTAAACCCTACACCCCCCGCTCCGGCCACTTCCAGTCCCTGGTGAATCTGGTGGGCAGGAGGGAGAACAGGTCGGCACCAAGCCAGCCCGGATGCCCGGGGAGTAGTCTGGCCCAACTAGGCGGGACCGCCCCAGGTCAGGTGCGCCAACGGGGACACTAGTCACAAGGCAGGTGTCACAGCAGTCCACTTACACTTCTGCTATACCATCTGGGGAACCACCTCGGCGTAGTGCGAGGGCCAGTAAGGCCACAGAGATAGACACCAATTAGATTGGCACGGGTGTGTGGCAGAGTTTAGTTTTAGGGTCTATGTCACAGGCTGTATATACCTCTTCACATTAAAAACATGTTTTCACCGATGAAAACTGTCTCTGTGCTCTGTCTATGGGTGCAGAAGTGGGGCGGTATGTGAGCGCAAGTGTTGCTGATGGTTAATGGAAGACTGAGCCCCAGTTGGTGCGCTGTGCAGGTCCTCAACCCCCCGCCCTCTCCCCCGAACTTCTGCGTCACACTGTCCCCAGAGAAGAGACAGGGCAATGTGATGGAATGGCCAGCTGGCATGCAGGAACAAGACAGGTGGAGGGTCCAACTGCAGGCGTGAGTCAGACATTTGTCTAACGACTTGAAACTCGGAACTCATCGCAGAATGGACTGTCCCGTGGACAAGACACGCTCTGATCGGCAACTCAGTAAACTCAGCTCGTTGTGCCGCTGGTGGGAGTATACTGGTGGGATGGAGTGCGTACGTGTGGTTCGGTCGGAGGAGGTGTTTGATTTCGTTAGTGGGAAAGTGAGTGTGTTCAGTGGTGTGGGAGGTGAGTTTCTTAGTTGAATGGGAGGTGAGGGTGGTCGGCGGTGCGTTATTGTTGTGTCCGTGCCACTGCCAATTAACGCCACTCCCAGTTGGTTAAACATGAGATAAAGCATCCCGTGCTCGCCGGCCCAACAGGTGGCATAGTCCAGCCTCCCGCCCATGTCCAGCTCCCATATCCGCACATTGTCCCTCTCCTCCTCCTCTTCCTGGCCTGACGAGGCTTGCCCTTGCTCCTCGTACTCATTGTCATTGCCCAACTCATTGTCCCTCTGCTGGGCGATATTGTGGATGACGCAAAACGACAACGATGCTGCCGACCCTCCTTGACTGATACTGGGGGACTCCACTGCGGACAGGGTACCTGAAGCACATCTTCAGCTTCCAGAGGCACCTGCTGACCACACCCCAGATTGCACAATGGGCCTCATTGTAGCGGTTCTCCAAGTCGCCTTGTGGCATATATGCGTCATCAGGCACGAACGCAATGGGTAACGCCTGTCGCCCAGCAACCAGCTCCGCAGGGCGCGGGGGGGGGGGGGGGGGGGGGGGTTGAAGTATCCTCCGAACATGCCGTAGATCAATGTCTGTACCAGGGTGAACGAGTCATTCACACTGCACAGACATACTGGAATTTCTTCTGGTGGTCACAGACCACGTGAACGTTCATGGAGTAATTCCCCTTCCTATTCATCAACATTGGCCTGTTATCCGCTGGTGTCCGTAGGGCAATGTACATACAAAGGATGAACCCTTTGGTCAGCACGGTAGCATGGTCGTTAGCATAAATGCTTCACAGCTCCAGGGTCCCAGGTTCGATTCCCGGCTGGGTCACCGTCTGTGCGGAGTCTGCACGTCCTCCCCGTGTGTGCGTGGGTATCCTCCGGGTGCTCCGGTTTCCTCCCACAGTCCAAAGATGTGCGGGTTAGGTGGATTGGCTATGCTAAATTGCCTGTAGTGTCCTAAAAAGTAAGGTTAAAGGGGGAGTTGTTGGGTTACGGGTATCGGGTGGATACGTGGGTTTGTGTAGGGTGATCATTGCTCGGGACAACATCGAGGGCCGAAGGGCCTGTTCTGTGCTGTACTGTTATATGTTCTAACACCTTGTCCATGGCCATCATTGCGATGGCAGCAAATCCCTCTGCCAGGCATCCTGGTGGGTGCGGTCCACAGGGAATTGCATGTATTGGTACGCAAGGGCATGCAGGAAATCCGTGGATGGCATGAATGCACCTGGGCACATGCCTGCGAGATACCGACAGGTCCCCACTCAGTGACTGGAAAGATCCCGTGGGGTAGAATTTGAGGGCGATCGTCACCTTGAAACCCACCGCTAGCAGGTGTCGCCCCTCCAGTCCCACGCGGTGCCAGGTGTGGCAGATGTGAGCGACGGTTTCCTGGCTCTTCCGCAGTATCCTCTTGAGTGCTCGGTCCAAGAGAACATCGAACGAAATGTGGCGCCGATACACGTGGGTCCTCATGCGGCTCCTCATTGGCACAAGCAGCACCTCCCCCGTCTGCGTCCCCCCACTCATCCTTATCATGTTGTTCCTCAACCTCGTCTTATTCATTCTCCCCCTCCTCAGCCTGTCCTGTGGGTGAGCCACCAGCCTGAGCGGCTGCCACCTGACCGCTGAGACTTGCTCCTGTGCTGCAGGCTACACTTCCTCTCAGAGCCGCATGCGCCGATGCTGCCACACAGCTGCAGTTAGGCCAGCGGCCCCGCCACGTCGGCCAACATCGCTGGATTGTTCCCAGACATTATGATCTGCAGGGGGTGAGGGTTGTTTTCATGGTGCGTACACACCTGCACATCCAGGTGCCATGGGCTTAATGGTTGGTACCGTGCCCCCCACCCTCAGCATGCCCCCACGCCCTCTCTGTCGGTGCCCTTGCTCCTCGAACCGTCCCTGCTGCCATGGCCACCGTTTGATGACACGGAGGCTGTGACTGGAGGCTGCAGTGTGTGCGGCCATGGGTCTTACCCCCGGTGGGTGTCGCCGGTTGGGTGTGGTGGCCGGGGAGAGGGACAGCAACCACCCATACGGCTGTGAAACCTTGGCTCAACCACTGCCCGGGGTGGAGGCCAACAAGATGGCCATGGCAATGGCACCAGTTACGTAGGCACCGTCCTGCCATGGAGGGGATGGGCCGGACTGCTCGGCGTTTCCTCCCTCCCTTCCAGACCCTCTCGGGACCTCGGCAGTGCCCCCCTCCCGTCCACGCCAAGTCCTCCCTCCACCCGCCGCTGCATTAACCATCACGCCAGATTCAGGAATTTTTACACGTGATGAGATCCAGGACGTCCGGATTCCTGCCCCTCCGCGCCGCAGAATCCCTCAGGCTCGGGAGAATCGATATTCGGGTCAGAGAATGCTTCTCTCTGGGCCGCGCGGGATATGTCTCGATTGCTTCATGTCGGGGAATCCGGAGATTGGCCTTCACGGTTCACACTCAAAAGCTGCCAAGCTGCAGCCCCATGTACACACTGCACTCCCTACACTCAGCCAATAAGAGGGAATTAAGGAGAGCTGATTCACGGAAGCAGTGGTTGAGATCATCTTGGACGCCATGGAGGATGGGCTAGTGAGCGCATACCCAGGACCAGGAAGAATGCTGCCAGCCACCTCCATTCTCCATGCCTGGGTGCAGAGGGCAGAGGCTGGGAGCGCCGTGGGCAACGCCGCACGGATGGGCCAGTCATGCCATTATAAACAACATGGTCCCTTCAGGGCGGCTAGGGTGAGTAGGCAGCACAGTGATCTGGCACCAACCTCCGACCCATACACGCGGTCACCCCAAGAGCCCCACGGGGATGGCGTCACACCCAGTAAACTGCACCACATACAGACACCTATTCTTTCCGGCCCGCCCGGTTTCGTGGCCACTGACGGCAGCAGCTGCCACTCCCCTAGGCTGCAGGCTTCAGGCTGTCTCAAACTGTCGCTTATTGTTCCCCCTTCCACCGAGGAGAAGGCCGAGCAAACCTGCCTGGAGGGTTCGAAGACAGAAGGCGGTCCGCCACCATAGCCGACCAGGTTACACTGAACGTAGTGTTTGGCCCAATAGCATGGGAGGTGGAGATCGGCCGCAGGCGGCGAAATGAAACCTTGCTGAGATACGTGTAGACCCCTCCCCAAACAACAGCTCAAAGCCATCCTCACCCCAATACCACACTCTCGCCAACACTGCCACGCAGCACGTTCACCAGCACTCTCCCCTCCATTCCGGGACCCGCTCTAATCATACGTATTGTCTTGTGTCTTGCCGGACCTGCTGGAGATGGGGCGGATCCATTAGGCCACTCCCACCGCCAACCAGTGCCACAGACATTGCCCACTCATGAGCCAAGAGGTGATGGGACAAACCGAACACGAATCCTCCGCCAGAGGCTCAGGAAACCCTACAACTTGTATCGAGGATGGAAGTGATTTTCCATCACAGTTCTCTCCAACACCCTCCACCATACTGTCGTATTCAATATTTTCCCCGCTTGACTGTGATAGAGAAATTCAAACAGCATTCATTAGGTAAGCAAAACTGAACTTTATTTCCGAATTAGAACTGACTGCTAGCAGTATGGCTGATACTTGGAGTCGGAAAGCAGTCAAATACAAACTGCTGCATCCGTCCCAAGCCTGCGATATTACAGAAAAATAAGGCGCTTCTTATACATTATAGGATCAAGATAACATGAATACAAACTTGGGCAGGAATTTGATCGAAAGTAAAACATAAGTAATAATCGTTACAATGGCGTCACCTTGCTGACCTTTAGGGGACTGGAGTTTCATATCATTATCTTGTCTTTGTTTTAAGCAAGGGACAAATTTGTTTACGAACAAGCAGAGACAATTGTTCAGTTTGTTATGTATTGAGACTGTTTCTAGGTTCACGACGAACAAGCCTTATCTAGAATCTCAGAGTCGCCCAGTTCCCAGGCCATGCTGATCTCGGCTGTCTTTGTATTCTGTGCCTTAGGTTAAATGAAAATCAGTTTAAATTCACTTGTAGCAAGAAGACTTGACTACTTTTCCCAGCATGCCATTATGTGCTTCACACAATACCACAATACGACAGCACACACCTCTGTTAGGCACTTTAGTGAAGAGCCTCCAAAGAGACTGTCTGTCGCTCGCCACATATGTGCGCAGTGTGGCAGGTTCAGGTAGGAACAGCCTTGGGGGCGAATGGACGGAGGGAAGTCTGATTCCACACACCAGTTGCCGACAAGGCAGGTCTCGAGCGTCTGGAACTAACAGTTCCAGCTTTAGTGGATATGCAGTCGCAATAAATTTGGCATGGGTGCTGAGAACAGTTCTCTTTCATCAACTCGGGAACAAACCAATGGATCTTCGTTCACATTAAACATCTATTGGCAACATAACAAACTGCCTTAGTGCTCTGTCTGATGGGTATGATATGTGGGCTGGTCTGGCCTGGCCGGGGATGGAAGAATAGGTGGAAATTGTGGGTGGGGTTGGAAGAAAGGGGGCACCTTGTGTGTGGCCTGGGCTTCCCAATGACCCGTCCCACATCCGAAGGCCCCCAATACTGCCATCACAGATATATCATGGGACTGTATGATGGAATGGCCAGCTCACATGCCGGAATCACCCAGGTGGATGCTGAAAGGTGCTTCCGTCGGCAAGAGTCGGACATTGTCAGACGATACAGAGCACCAGAGCTCATTGCAGAGTAGGTTGTCTCATCCTCCATTCCATGGAGCAGACCTGGTGTTACTGCGGTAGTACAGCAGTTATGTATCGTGGAGGGAGTTGCAGATTGGGGGGTGACCGAGGGAGTCAGTGAGTGAATGTGAGGTTGTGTATGGGGTCCATGCCCCTGGCCAGTTCTTCCTTCCTACCCCATCCAGTGAACTAGAAGGCATAAGAGCATCCCGTCTGCATTTCCGCTGGCTCAAACATTATGTGTCAACCCGTTCCTACCAGGTCTCCAAACCCTGGTCACACTCCCCTTCCCGCACAAGCCCCTCGTCGGATGAGGCATGGCTTTTCTCCACCTCCTCCTCGAACACATCGCTCCTGTGCAGTGCGATGTTGTGAAGGGCGCAAAAGGCCCCCACTCTGCGGGCGACCCTCTCAGAATGGTACTGGAGGGTCCCTACAAAGTGGTCCAGGGACCTGAACTGCCTCTTGAGGAGCACAATGCACTGCTCGATCGCGCACTTGGTCATGGAATTGGCTTCATTTTAGCGCGTCTGCACGTCGGTCTGTGCCCTCTGGATGGGCGTCATCATCTTCGACCGTAGTGGCCCCCCAGAGGAAACGGGGAGTGGTGTTGCGTATCCAATAAGCCAGAAAGCGCTGAGTGTGCAAGACGGAGCCGTCATGCACACTGCCGGGATACAGAACACAGACATAAGATGCACGTCTCATGATCACATACCAGCTGGACGTTCATTGAGCGGAACACTATTGGTTTGTATACAGCAGCCTATTCTCCACACGTGCCTACAGGGGTACATTCATCCCTTCGATCACTCTCTGGTCCCGAGACATATCTGCGATGGTGGCGAACGTTGGAGCGCGGGTATCCTATTGGGGTTGGTCCACACTGAACTGGATATGTTGAGCCGCCTGGGCATAGGGTATCTGTAATGGTGCGAATGTACCTGTGCACCGAAGTCCATGTGATTCTGAACAGTAACCCACTCGGGGCCTGAAACACACCACTGTTATAGAACCGGTTTCTTCAGTAGGGGCCCTGCAATATGATGCTGAGAGCATCGCCCACATCATGGCAGCCTGTTGCATACATTATTGGCCAACGGGAGCGGATGTCATCACGTACGGTCCTCTGACTCGGCGCCCGCCCATGCTGCCAGGGGTATCCTTAGCTGGCACTGCTGCCACTAGGAGTAGTCACCATGGACCAGTAGGTTTTGGACCGCTGGCGGGTGGCGGCCGGGTGGAGGGGTGTGGAGCAGGCTGGCGGGAAAGAGAATGGGTGGGGTGCTGCGGTCATTCTGAAGTAATAGGGGCTAGGGTGGGTTGTCAGTGGGAGGCAGCAAGGTGGTCAACATCCAGACTGTGGCAATGGCGTTGCATAACTGGACACTGGCCCAGTCCCATTGGAAGTCAGGCCGGAGTTTCGGCCTTTTCCTCATCTCTCTCCACCTTCGGCGCTGGCAGGCACCCGCAGCCCAGTCAGCATTGCCAGTGTGACCGGCAGCGCCCTGTCATTCCTCTCTATGTGCTTCCTCCTCTCTCTCTCCCTCAGTAGCCAGGACGCCGATGTCACAATTTTTCCAAGCACATGTGAACCGGGGCACTGGTAATTCGTTTCTTTGGAGCAGTAGAAGAGCGGGAGCCTCAGAGAATACTGGGTCAAACCCAATAATGACATGAAACAGTGTTCACTATGGGCGCGATTCTCCAAAATGGAGACCCAAGTATTTGTGCCGTCATGAATGCCGTCGCGTTTCAGGACGGCGCGATACAGATGCCGGGCATGATTGTTCCAAAGGGAGACTGTGCCGACGCCGGAGTGAAAGCCGGAGTGTTTCACTCCGGCGTCGGAGGCCGCTCGTGCACTATTCTCCCCCCACCCCGGGGGCTAGGAGAGGCGGGGGCTAGGAGAGGCGTTGCGGGAAACTCGGTCGCGGGTCTTGACGCTTGCTGCAAAGCGGTGTGCCGAGAATGACGCTGCCGGCGGTGCGTAAGTGATGTCGGGCGCGCATGCGCGGTTGCAGTCTTGCCCTCCGCTTCCCCGCAAGACCTGGCGGCTTGATCTTGTGGGGTGGCGGAGGGGAAACAGTGCGTCTCTTAGAGATGCCAGCCCAAAGATCGGTGGGTACCGATCACGGGCCAATCACCTCACGAGCACGCCCGTGGTGATTGATCCTCCCTCCGCCCCCCAACAGGCCCCACCCTTACCCGTCACGTGACGTTCACGCCGGCAGCGACCAGGTGTGGTTGCCGCCGGCGTGAACCCGACGGTGTCATCAGGCAGCTCGGCCCATCCGGGCCAGAGAATCGTCGGTTGCCGGGAAAAACGGAACCCGAAATTATGGTGAGCCTTTTCTCTTATTGTACTTCAGTTAATTCTTCATATTTCTGGCATTGCTATTGTCTATTTGTTTGAAAACATGTTTTAATATGGCTGAGGTTTATTAGCATTGATCAATAAATGAATAAGCTTTATCGTCCTAATTTACTGTTCGTAATATTTATGCATTTCGGAAAGTCTATTAATATTGTTATGGTTTCTCGTAATTTGGGAGTTTATTACTCTTTGGAAGGCAGTGAAGAAGAGAAAACTAAACGTTTGTTATTAGCCTTGTTTATCAGATAAAGTGAAATGAACGGTTGTTAGTCGAGGTGGTACCTGGAAGATGGTTCACAGTCACGTTGGAACACAGTGTTTTTCCAGAAAAGAGAAAGTTCACACAAACAATTCAATAGCTCATTGAATAACGCAAAAAACAGGAATTAAGTTGGATAGGAAAAGATAGGCTGGCAGCAGAGGTGGAAGGATAAAACGACAATCAGGCCGAATATTGACGTTTCAGAGAAGATTTTAAAAAACGCCAGAGTGTGATGAATCTGTCGAACTCTTTGCTGCAGAAGACTGTGGAGGGCAAATCACTGAGTGTCTTTAAGAGAGAGATAGATAGGTTCTTGATTAACAGGGGATCAAGGGTTATGAGTAGATGGCAGAAGAATGGGGATTAGAAAATATCAGCCATGGTTGAATGGCGAAGAATACTCGATGGGCCAAGTGGCCCAATTCTGCTCATATATCTTATAGTCTGAAATACGAAAGTCAGCGAGATAGTATGATAAAATAAAAACTGCGAAATAAAAGGGATATCTATGTATTAGATTGGCTTCCAAATTGTGAACGGTGGAATTGGAAGTAATAGGGGAAACTATGTTTTATACTTGGATATAGACGACAGAGTTACCGTCAATGGATATTAAGCATTTCCTTTTACCAAATAAGATGACTCTAAAGTAACTCGTACATAACAATCAATCTGCTTACATGGTTCCAGTGTTACCAGGTTCACATTTTATCTGTGAGTCCCGCTCTCCCCACCGCTTTCCCCCTTTTCTCAGTTCGAGAAAGCTGTTTCCATTTACCTTCTCAATGGAAACTGGACGTTTACAACACGCGGTGTCTTAATCAGGCCGCACGAACACCATGAAAAAATATATAAAATAGATATTATGTAATTACTATGTTCTGTTTCCTTCTCTCCACAGTTAATTTAATGACGATACTGGTCCTTCTCCGGGGAAAGTGTGGACTTTCCAGCTGAAGCACTCGCTACCTTTTGGCTATGGCATCCGGGGATCTGATGTTCATTATCATTGAGATCGGATTGTGGCAGTTACGTGTCTATTATTATCCACTGTCTTTCCTGAAAGTGACCCCTGTGTGTAGTGTTGTCCATGCCCTTCGAGAAGCAGCCGTAGACCTTTCTGTCTGGTTCACTGTCATGTTCACCTTTGATCGATTTTTCGCCATTTGTTCCCATAAGCTGAAAGCTACTTATTGCACCAATAAAACTGCTGTTACAGTTCTTGCAACAACCACCATTCTTTTCTGTTTAAAAAATGTTCCCGTGTACTTTAAATTTAAACATGGGAAAATAATCGACAATGTGCCATGGGGCTGTTGTCTTAAAAAAGACTATTTCACTGACACTAGATGGCGGAGCTTTGCTGTATTTTAAATGGCGTTGACCCCAATGATCCCAATTGCTTCAATTCTGATCCTCAACGCTCTGATATTCAGGCGCATATTAACGGTCAGTCGAGCTCGGAGCTCATTCAAGGGTCAGAAAAACGGAGAAAAAGAGTGACCCTGAGATCGAGAGCAGAAAAACGACTGTTATCTTAGAACAAAGAACAAAGAAAATTACAGCACAGGAACAGGCCCTTCGGCCCTCCCAGCCTGCGCCGATCCATATCCTTTATCTAAACCTGTCTCCTATATTCCAAGGTCTACTTCCCTCTGTTGCCGCCAGTTCATTTACCTGGCTTGATGCCTCCTAAATGATGCTATCGTGCCCGGCTCTCCCACCTCCGCTGGTAAAGCGTTCCAGGCACCCACCACGCTCTGCGTAAAAAACTTTCCACGCACATCTCCCTTAATCTTTCCCCCTCTCACCTTGAAATCGTGACCCCTTGTAACTGATACCCTCACTCTTGAAAAAAGCTTGTTGCTATCCACCCTGTCCATACTTCTCATACTTTTGTATACCTCAATCAGGTCCCCCCTCAACCTCCGTCTTTCCAACGAAAACAATCATAATCTACTCAACATTTATGCATAGCTAGCACCCTGCATACCAGGCAACATCCTGGTGAACCTCCTCTGCACCCTCTCCAAAGCATCCACATCCTTCTGCTAATGTGGTGACCAGAACTGCACGCAGTATTCCAAATGTGGCCTAACCAAAGTCCTATAAAACTGTAACATGACCTGCCGACTCTTGTACTCAATACCCCGTCCAATGAAGACAAGCATGCTCTATGCCTTCTTGACCACTTTATCGACCTGCGTTGCCACATTCAGGGTACAATGGACCTGAACTCAAAGATCTCTCTGTACATCAACTTTCCCCAGGATCTTTCCATTGACCATATAGCGCGCTCTTGAATTTGATCTTCCAAAATGCATCACCTCACATTTGTCTGGATTGAACTCCATCTGCCATTTCTCTGCCCAACTCTCCAATCTATCTATATTTTGCTGTAGTCTCTGACAGTCCTCCATGCTATCTACAACTACACCAATCTTAGCATCATCTGCACACTTGCTAATCAGACCACCTATACCTTCCTCCAGGTCATTTACGTAGATCACAAACAACAGTGATCCAAGCACGGATCCCTGTGGAACACCACTAGTCACCTTTCTCCATTTTGAGCCACTCCCTTCCACCGTTTCTCTCTCTCTCCTGTTGCCCAGCCAGTTCTTTATCCATCTAGCTGGTTCACCCTGAACCCCATACGACTTCACTTTTTCCATCAACCTGCCATGGGAAACCTTATCAAACGCCTTACTAAAGTCCGTGCATACGACATCGACAGCCCTTCCCTCATCAATTAACTTTGTCACTTCCTCAAAGAATTCTATTAGGTTTGTAAGACATGACCTTCCCTGCACAAAACCATGCTGCCTATCACTGATAAGTCTATTTTCTTCCAGATGTGAATAGATCCTATCCCTCAGTATCTTCTCCAACAGTTTACCTAGCACTGACGTCAAACTCACAGGTCTATAATTCCCTGGATTATCCCTGCTACCCTTAAACAAAGGGACAAATTTGCAATTCTCCAGTCCTCCGGGGCCTCACCCGTGCTCAAGGATGCTGCAAAGGTATCTGTTAATGCCCCAGCTATTTCGACCCTCGCTTCCCTGGGTAACCTGGGATAGATTCCATCCGGTCCTGGGGACTTGTCCACCTTAATGTCTTTTAGAATACCCAAAACTTGGACTTCCGGTAGCGGCAATGACCACCTAAGCTGGACGTCCGGAGGCTCCCGAAAAAAACGGACTTTGGGGCTTTTTTAAAGGCCCCCAACAGAGCTTAAGAGGCAAATCCCGACGAGGGAAGAGGCCAGGAGTTGCCCCAGAGGTCCCATGGTGCAGACCAGGAGCGGAGCAGGGAGAGAATCGGGAGGAAAAATTTTTGAAAAAAACCGGGACACGGAGGACAAAATGGCGGCCGCCGAAAGTTTTGAAGAACTGAAGAAGTGGGTCCAGACGACTCTGTTGAGCCTCTTTCAGGATCTGAAAGTGGAGCTGCTGGAGTCCATCGAGGTAACCAACAGGGAACTGATGGAGACCCAGACAGCCAAGGGGGCTGCGATCCGGGAGCTGCAGCAGCAGGCCTCCGAAAGGGAGGATGAGGTCGTGGCCGTGGTGGGGAAGTTGGAGGTGCACGAGGCACTCCATAAGAAATGGCAGGAGCGGTTCGAGGAGTTGGAAAACCGGTCGAGGAGGAAGAATTTAAGGATCCTGGGCCTCACGGAGGGGCTGGAGGGGTCGGACCTAGCGGCCTATGTGGTGGTGATACTGAGCACGCTGATGGGGGCTGGGTCCTTCTAGGGGCCCCTGGAGTTGGAGGAGGCCCACAGAATTCTGGCTAGGACGCCCAAGCCGAACGAGCCGCCGCGGGCGGTGTTGGTGAGGTTCCACCGGTTCGTGGATCATGAGTGTGTGCTCCGGTGGGCCAAGAAGGAGCGGAGCAGCAAATGGGAGAACACGGAGGTCCGGATCTTCCAGGGCTGGAGTGCGGTGGTGGCGAGGCGGAGGGCCGGGTTTAACCGGACGAAGGTGGTGCTCCAAAGTCGGAATGTGAAATTTGGAATGCTGCAGCCGGCGCGTCTGTGGGTCACCTACAAAGATCGGCACCACTATTTTGATTCCCCAGAGGAGGCGTGGGCCTTCGTGCAAGCCGAGAAACTGGACTCAAACTGAGGGTCCCCCGGAGGGGGGATGCTATAGAATACGGTATTTATTTATACTGTATGTGTATCTGCGGGGTTTAGGGTATGAGGTGGGGTGGCTGTAGGGTGGGTGGGGTGATGCCGTACGGGTGTTTTATTTATGGGTTCTCTAGCAGGAGTTGGGTGTACGGGTTGGGACTGAGGGGTAAACGGGGTGTTTGGGGAGCTGTTGGGGTGGACTGACAATGGGAGTGGCCCTGGAGGAGGCGGGGACCGGCAGGGCGAAAGTGCAGGCTTTCTGCGGGGTCCCTGTGCTGGGAGAGGGAGGGGGCGGGGTCTTCTTCTCCCGCGCAGGAGCGGGGGAGGGTGGACTGGTTGATGGGCACTATGGGGGAGGGGCAGTCCCACGTTGGGAGGAGCCAAAAGTAGGGTGGGAGCCGCCGGGGTCAGCAGAAGATAGCTGGCTCACGGGAGTGCTGTAGAGGGGGGGGGCGCGGCTAGGAGGGGTCCTAGCCTGGGGGGGAGGGGAGGGGGGGTTACCGGGTTGCTGCTGAAACGGTGCTGAAAGGAGCTGCAGGGTGTGCTGGAGGGGGGGACATGCCGCCGTGGGAAACTGGCAGAGCGTGGGACGCTGGCCGGGGGTGGGCAAGGGATGGGGTATGGCTAATCTGCAGGGGTAGGGGGCAGGGAGTCCTCGGATCCGGCTGATAACCTGGAATGTGAGGTGGCTGAATGGGCCGGTCAAAAGGGCCCGAGTTGTTGCTCACCTGAAGGGACTGAAGGCGGATGTGGCCATGTTTCAGGAGACACACCTGAGAGTGGTGGACCAGGTCCGGCTGAGAAAGCGGTGGGTGGGCCAGGTATTCCACTCAGGGCTGGACGAGAAGAGTAAAGGGGTGGCGATCCTGGTGGGGAAGAAGGTGTCATTTGAGACGTTGAAGGTGGTGGCTGACAGTGGCGGGAGGTACGTGATGGTGAGTGGCAAGCTGCAGGGGGAGCGGGTAGTGTTGGTGAATGTTTATGCCCCAAATTGGGACGATGCGGGGTTCATGCGGCGTATGCTGGGCCGTATTCCGGACCTGGAGGTGGGGGGCCTGATCATGGGGGATCTGGCTGGATCCTCCATTGGATCGATCCAAGTCCCGCACGGTAGGAGGTCGGCGGCGGCTAAGGTGCTGTGGGGATTTATGGACCAGATGGGGGGGGTGGACCCTTGGAGGTTTGAGAGGCCAAGGGTCAGGAAATACTCGTTTTTCTCCCATTTACATAAGGCCTACTCGAGGATTGATTTTTTTTTGTCCTGAGCAGGGGGTTGGTTTCGAGGGTGGAGGATGTGGAATACTCCGCCATTGCCATTTCGGATCATGCCCCGCACTGGATGGACCTCGGGCTGGGGGAAGAGAGGGACCAACGTCCGCTCTGGCGCATGGAGGTGGGGCTGCTGGCAGAGGAGGAGGTGGCCGGGAGGGTCCGGGGGTGTATTGAGAGATACCTCAAGGCCAATGGTAACGGGGAGGTTCGGGTGGGGACGGTCTGGGAGGCATTGAAGGCGGTGATAAGGGGGGAATTGATCTCCATCCGAACCCATAGGGAGAGGGGGGAGCAGAGAGAAAGGGAAAGACTGGTAGGGGAGATGGTGAGGGTGGATAGGAGATATGCGGAGGCCCCAGAGGAGGGATTGCTGGGGGAGTGGCGTAGTCTTCAGGCCAGATTTGACCTACTGATGACTAGAAAGGCGGAAGCCCAGTGGACGAAAGCACAGGGGGCGGTGTATGAACACGGAGAGAAGGCGAGCAGGATGCAGGCGCACCAGCTCCGGAAGCGAGACGCGGCCAGGGAGATTGCGGGAGTGAGGGATAAAGCTGGGAAGGTGGTGCGGAGGGGGGTAGAGGTCAATGGGGTCTTCAGGGACTTTTATGGGGAACTGTACCGCTCTGAGCCCCCGTTGGAGGAGGGTGGAATGGGGCGCTTCCTGGACCGGTTGCGTTTCCCGAGGGTGGAAGAGGAGCGGGTGGAGGGACTAGGTGCACCGATCGAGTTGGAGGAGGTTGTCAAAGGGATAGGGAGCATGCAATCGGGGAAGGCGCCGGGGCCGGACGCGTTTCCGGCGGAATTTTATAAAAAGTATTTGGACCTGTTGGGCCCCCTGTTGGTTCGGACCTTTAACGAGGCATGGGGGGGGGGGGGGGCTTTGCCCCCAACTATGTCGCGGGCGCTGATTTCCTTGATCCAGAAGCGGGACAAGGACCCTCTGCAGTGTGGATCATTTAGGCCGATTTCGTTGCTGAACGCCGATGCCAAGCTGCTGGCAAAGATCCTGGCCACTAGAATAGAGGATTGTGTGCCGGGGGTCATACATGAGGACCAGACGGGGTTTGTGAAGGGAAGGCAGCTGAACACAAATGTGCGAAGACTCCTCAATGTCATTATGATGCCGGTGGTGGAAGGGGAGGCGGAGATAGTGATGGCGTTGGACGCGGAGAAGGCCTTCGATAGGGTGGAGTGGGAGTACTTGTGGGAGGTGTTGGAGAGGTTTGGGTTTGGGGAGGGGTTTATTCGGTGGGTGAGGCTGCTCTACGAGGCCCCGATGGCAAGTGTAGCCATGAATAGGAGGAGGTCGGAGTACTTTGGGCTGCATCGGGGGATGAGACAGGGGTGCCCCCTGTCCCCCTTGCTCTTCGCGTTGTCAATTGAGCCCCTGGCCATGGCATTGAGGGAGTCAGGGAACTGGAGGGGCATGGTGCGGGGTGGGGAGGAGCATCGAGTCTCACTGTACGCGGACGACCTGCTGCTGTATGTGGCGGACCCGATGGGAGGGATGCCGGAGGTGATGAGGATCCTTGGGGAATTCGGGGGTTTCTCGGGGTATAAGCTGAACCTGGGCAAGAGCGAGGTGTTTGTGGTGCATCCGGGGGATCAAGAGGAGGGAATTGGTAGGCTCCCACAGAAACAGGCAGGGAAGAGCTTCAGGTACCTAGGGGTCCAGGTGGCTGGGAGTTGGGGGGCCCTGGACAAGCTCAACCTCACAAGGTTGGTGGAGCAGATGGAGGAGGAGTTTAAGGGGTGGGATATGTTACCGCTGTCACTGGTGGGGAGGGTGCAGTCCGTTAAGATGACGGTGCTCCCTAGGTTTTTGTTCTTGTTCCAGTGCCTCCCCATCTTTATCGCAAAGGCCTTTTTCAGGAGGGTCAACAGCAGTATCACGAGATTTGTGTGGGCGCATGGGACTCCAAGGGTTCGAAGTGTGTTCCTGGAACGAGGCAGGGATAGGGGGGGGGGGGCTGGCATTGCCCAACCTATGTGGGTACTACTGGGCGGCCAACGCAGCGATGGTGCGTAAGTGGGTAATGGACGAGGAGGGGGCAGCGTGGAAGAGGATGGAGGCGGCGTCTTGTGTGGGCACGAGCCTGGAAGCGCTACTAACGGTGCCGTTTCCGCTCCCTCCAACGAGGTATACCACGAGCCCGGTGGTGGCGGCTACCCTCAAAATTTGGGGGCAATGGAGACGGCACAGGGGAGAAATGGGGGGCTCGATGGAGGCCCCGATTCGGGGGAACCATCGGTTTGTCCCAGGGAGCATTGATGGCGGATTTCTGGGCTGGCACAGGGCAGGGGTTAGGAGGTTGAGGGACCTGTTTGTGGAGGGGAGGTTCGCGAGCTTGAGGGAGTTAGAGGGGAAGTTTGGACTTCCCCCGAGGAACATGTTTCGGTACATCCAGGTGAGGGCGTTTGCCAGGCAGCAGGTGGAGGGGTTCCCCTTGCTGCCCCCACGAGGGGTGCGGGATAGGGTGCTCTCGGGGGTGTGGGTCGGAGGAGGGAGGATCTCGGACATATACCGGGTGATGCAGGAGGTAGACGAGGCCTCAGTGGAGGAACTGAAGGGTAAATGGGGAGAGGAGCTGGGGGAGGAGATTGAGTAGGGGACGTGGGCGGATGCCCTGGAGAGAGTGAATTCCTCCTCTTCCTGTGCGAGGCTTAGCCTCATACAGTTTAAGGTGCTGCATAGGGCCCACATGACTGGGTCGAGGATGAGCAGGTTTTTCGGGGGCGAGGACAGGTGTGCTAGGTGCTCGGGGAGCCCAGAGAACCACGCCCATATGTTTTGGCATGCCCAGCATTGGGGGAGTTTTGGAAGGGGGTAGCAAAGACGGTGTCGAGGGTGGTGGGATCCAGAGTCGAGCCAGGCTGGGGACTCGCAATTTTTGGGCTTGCAGTGGAGCCGAGAGTGCAGGAGGCGATAGAGGCTGGGGTCCTGGCCTTTGCGTCCCTTGTAGCCCGGCGGAGGATCTTGCTCCAATGGAAGGATGCGAGGCCCCCAAGCGTGGAGGCCTGGATCTCGGATATGGCGGGGTTCATTAAATTGGAGAGGGTGAAATTTGCCCTCAGGAGATCAGTACAAAGGTTTTTCAGGCGGTGGCAGCCCTTTCTGGACTTCCTGGCGGAACGGTAGGGAAACAGGCCGACAGCAGCAGCAACCCGGGGGGGGGGGGGGGGGAGGGGGGGGCAAGGATTGGGGGGAGGTTGAACTGTGCACAAGGGTTTGTGGAGGGTGTTATCTCTCTCCTTTGTTTGTTTATTTTTCTTTTTTTCATTTTCTTTGTTTTTTTTTCTTCCTTTTGTTTAAAGTTGCTCTTGAAGCTGGGGGGCATTGTTTATGGGGTGTTACCGCGGTTGTATGTTAATCGAGTTAAGATGTTTATATTTTGTATTTTGTAAAAATGTCAATAAAAATTATTTTAAAAAATAAAGAATACCCAAAACTTCCCCCTTCCATATGACAACTTGACCGAGAGTATTTAAACATCCATCCCTAGCCTCAACATCCGTCTTGTCTTTCGTCTTATCATATCTATTAATTGTTTTCGCTGTTACCATATTGTGTCCATGGATGATTAATGCCTTTAAGACGAAACAGCTTATATTTAATTTAAACATTGGAAAGGCCAGCAGGATGTGCTGATTGGTCTGACGTCCGTGATGACTCAGACTGACTGAGTTGGCTGCCTGCAAACTAACTATTCCAGAAACCCGCTTCTTCATGCAATCGGGCAGGGATTGGTTATTATATCTTTCCAAAACACTTTAGTGAGATCAGGTTTTACGTTTGCTTTGATATCACAGGCGTGATTGACACCTCTGACTTCTCTCTCGGCGAATGAATTACTTCTAAAGATCCGCGTTCAAAACATCTCTCACCCGATAATTTGTTTTTTAATTTAATTATATAATTAGTTAACGCAATGTCAGTCAGAGGGCTGCAGTGCTCTGACTGTGAGATGTGGTACGTCTGGGAGGCTTCCAGCATCCCAGCTGGCGACATCTGCAGAAAGTGCATCCAAATGCGGCTCCTCACAGACCGTATGATTCGGTTGGATCAGCAGTTCAATGCACTTAGGAGAACGCAGGAGGCGGAAGGCGCCATAGATAGCAGTAATAGCAATGTGGCCACACCCAAAGTGCAGGCAGAGAGATGAGTGACCACCAGAAGGGGCAGGCAGTCAGTTCAGGAATCCTATCTGGTTGCCACACTCTCGAGCACGTATACCATTATGGATACTGTTGGGGGTAACAGAATATCAGTGGAAAACAGCAGCAGTCAGAGCAGTGGCACCACGGCTGGCTCTGATGTTCAGCAGGGAGGGTCAAAGCGCAGAAGAGCAATAGTCACAGGTGACTCTGTAGTCAGTGGCACAGATATACGCTTCCGTGGTCGTGAAAGAGACTCCGGGATGGTATGGTGCCTCCCTGGTGCCAAGCTCCAGGATGTCTAACAACGGGTAGCGGGCATCTTGAAGGGGGAGGGCAAAAAGGCAGAGGTCGTGGTACATATTAGTACTAAGGACATAGGTGTGAAGAGGGATTAGGTCCTGCAGCAGGTGTTCAGGAAGCTAGGCAGCAAGTTAAAAGACAGGAATTCAAGGGTTGTAATCTCGGAATTCTCTCTGTGCCACGTGTCAGTGATGCTAGAAATAGGATGATGGAGCAGCGGACCACTTGGCTAAACAGCTGCTATCGGAGGGAATGTTTCAGTTATCTGGACCACTGGGAGCTCTTCCGGTGCACGTGTGACCTGTATAAGAAGGGAAAGTTGCACCAAAACTAGAGATGCATAGATATCCTGGCCGTGACGTTTTCTAGCATCACACGGGAGGGTTTAAATTAGTATAGCAGACGATGCAGTGGGTAGCGGAGCAATAGATCAGAAGGTGAAAAGATTGAGAGAGAAGATGGAAATATGGCCAGTGTGGCTCGTAGGAAGAGCAGACAGGGAGATGCTGCTGAAAACAGCGGTGCTGGTGGCCTGACGTGCATATGTTTTACTGCAAGAAGTATAACAGGTAAGGCACATGAACTTATAGCTTGGATTAGTACTTGGAACTATGATGTTGTTGCCATTACCGATACCTGGTTGATAGAAGGACAGGTTTGGAAGCTAAACGTTCTAGTATTTAGATCCTTCAGGCAGGATAGAGGAGGATGTAAAAGGCGTGGAGGTGTTGCTCTACTGGTTAGGGCGAATACCATAGCTGCACTGCGGGAGGGCACCTCAGAGGGCAGCGGGGCAATATGGGTAGAGATCAGGAATAAGAAGGGTGCAGTCACAATGTTGGGGGTTGACTATAGCCAGCGGGCGATAGAGATGTAGATTGATAAACAGATTTTAGACAAGATTAAAAAGAACAGAGTTGTTGTGATGGGAGACTTAACTTCCCCAATATTGACTGCGACTCGCTTAGTGCTCGGGGCTTGGACGGGGCGAATTTGGTAAGGAGCATCCAGGAGGGCTTCTTAAAACAACATGTAGATAATCCAATGCGGGAAGGGGCTGTTCAGGACCTAGTATTGGGGAATGAGCCCGGCCAGGTGGGAGAAGTTTCAGGAGGGGAGCATTTCTGGAACAGTGACCACAATTCAGTTAGTTTTAAAGTGCAGGTGAACAAGAACAAGAGTGGTCCTCGGGTGAATGTGCTAAATTGGTGGAAGGCTAAACGTAACGACATGGGGCGGAAACTGGAGAACCTAGATTGGAGGCGCTTGTTGGAGGGTAAATCAACATCTGACACGTGGGAGGCTTTCAAATGCTAAAAGGAATTCGGACCGGCATGTTCATCTGACGAAGAAGGATAATTGTGACAAATTTCTGGAACCTTGGATAACGAGAGATATTGAAGGCCTCGTCAAAGAGGAAAAGGAGACATATGTCAGGGCGAGAAGGCAGGGAACAGACGAAACCGGTGTGGAATATAAAGAAAGTAGGAAGGAAGTTAAGTAAGGAGTGTGTGTGTGTTGTGTGTGTGTGTTGGGGGGGGGGGGGGAGGGGGGTGGCTAAAAGGGGTCACAAAAAGTAATCGGCAAATAAGGTGAAGGAAAATCCCAAGGCATTTAAACATAAAAAGCCAGCGGGTAGCTAGGGAAGGTGGTGGCAAAAAGCAAGCGGGTAGCTAGGGAAGGTGGTGGCAAAAAGCAAGCGGGTAGCTAGGGAAGGTGGTGGCAAAAAGCCAGCGGATAGCTAGGGAAGGTGGTGGCAAAAAGCCAGCGGGTAGCTAGGGAAGGTGGTGGCAAAAAGCAAGCGGGTAGCTATGGAAGGTGTTGGCAAAAAGCAAGCGGGTAGCTAGGGAAGGTGGTGGCAAAAAGCAAGCGGGTAACTAGGGAAGGTGGTGGCAAAAAGCAAGCGGGTAGCTAAGGAAGTTGGTGGCAAAAAGCAAGCGGATAGCTAGGGAAGGTGGTGGCGAACTGAAGGGCCGGGGATGGAATCTATGTAGCAAGCGGGTAGCTAGGGAAGGTGGTGGCGAACTGAAGGACCGGGGATGGAATCTATGTAGCAAGCGGGTAGCTAGGGAAGGTGGTAGCGAACTGAAGGATCGGGGATGGAATCTATGTTGCAAGTGGGTAGCTAGGGAAGGTGGTGGCGAACTGAAGGACCGGGGATGGAATCTATGTTGTGGAGCCAGAAGAAATGGGCGAAGTACTAAATAAATTGTTTGCATTAGTATTCACCAAAGAAAAGGAATTGATGGATGTTGAGGCTGGAGAATGGTATGTAATTATGCACACGAAGGGCAATTTATCATGACCAATCCATCCAACCTGCAGATCTTTGGACTGTGGGAGGAAACCGGAGCACCCGGTGGAAACCCACGCACACACGGGGAGGATGTGCAGGCTCCACACAGACAGCGGTCCAATTCGAAATCGAACTTGGGACCCTGGAGATGTGAAGCAATTGTGCTATCCACAATGCTACCGTGCTGCACTTAAGAAGAAATTAATCTACACTCCATTATTCTACCCTAATCCATGTACCTATCCAATAGCCGCTTGAAGGTCCCTAACGTTTCTGACTCAACTACTTCCACAGGCAGTGCATTCCATGCCCCCACTGCTCTCTGGGTAAATAACCTACCTCTGACATCCCCTCTATATCTTCAACCATTCACCTTAAATTCATGTCCCCTTGTAATGGTGTGTTCCACCCGGGGAAAAAGTCTCTGACTGTCTACTCTATCTATTCCCCTAATCAGCTTATAAACCTCTATCAAGTCGCCCCTCATCCTTCTCCGTTCTAATGGGAAAGGCCTAGCACCCTCAACCTTTCCTCGTAAGACCTACTCTCCATTCCAGGGAACATCCTGGTAAATCTCCTTTGCACCTTTTAAGCACCAAGAAGACGATGTGTTGGGCATCTTGGAAAATATTCAGGTGGATTAGTCCCTAGGACCTGATGGGATCTAACCCAGAATACTGAAGGGGTCAAGAGAAGAAATTGCTGAATCTTTGACAGAAACCTTTGGATCCTCACTGTTTTCAGGTGATGTACCGGAGGACTGGATAAAAACAATGTTGTTTATTTGTTTCAGAAGGGTAGCAAGGATACTCCAGGGAACTACAGGCGGCAGTGTTAGGTGAATTACTGGAGAGTATTATTCGAGACAGGATCTACTCCTATTTTGAAGCAAGTTGTTGTATGAGGGAGAAGCAGCACGCTTTATTTTGAAGGGGTCGTGGCCTCTTATTAACTTAATAGAGTTTTCCGAGGGGTTCACAAAGATGACTGATACAGGTAGGGCAGTTGATGTAGTCTATATGGACTTCAGTAAAGCCTTTGACAAGGTCCTTCATGGCAGACTGGTACAGAAGGTGATGTCAAACGTAATCAAAGGTGAGCTGGCAAGATGGATACAGAACCGGCTCGGTCACAGAAGGCAGAGAGTAGCAATGGAAGGGTGCTTTTCTGATTGAAGGGCTGTGACCAATGGTGTTCCACAGGGATCATTGCTGGAACCTTCGCTGTTTGTAGGATATAGAATTGATTTGGAGGAAATGTACCTGGTCTGATTAGTAAGTTTGCGGATGACACAAAGTCTGGCAGAATGGTGGATACCGATAAGGACTGTCAGAAGGATACAACATGATTTACATCGTTTGCAGACTTGGCGCAGAGATGATAGGTGGGGTTTAATCCGGACAAATGTGAAGTAATGCATTTTGTAAGGTCTAATAAAGGTAGGGAATATACAGTGAATGGTAGTTATGTCTGTGTTCTGTATCCCGGCAGTGTGCATGACGGCTCCGTCTTGCACACTCAGCGCTTTCTGACTTATTGGATACGCAACACCATTCTCCGTTTCCTCTGGGGGGCCACTACGGTCGAAGCTGATGACGCCCATCTAGAGGGCACAGACCGACGTGCAGACGCGCTAAAATGAAGCAAATTCCATGACCAAGTGCGCGATCGAGCAGTGCATTGTACACCTCAAGAGGCAGTTCAGGTCCCTGGACCACTTTGTTGGGACCCTCCAGTACCATTCTGAGAGGGTCGCCCGCAGAGTGGGGGCCTTTGGCGCCCTTCACAACATCGCACTGCACAGGAGCGATGTGTTCGAGGAAGAGGTGGAGAAAAGCTATGCCTCATCCGACAAGGGGCTTGTGCCGGAAGGGGAGTGTGACCAGGGTTTGGAGACCTGGTAGGAACGGGGTGACACATAACGTTTGCGCCAGCGGAAATGCATACGGGATGCTCTTATGCCTTCTAGTTCACTGAATGGGGTAGGAAGGAAGAACTGGCCAGGGGCAATAACCCCATACACAACCTCACATTCATTCACTGACTCCCTCGGTCGCCCCGCAACCTGCAACTCCCTCCACGATACAGAACTGCTGTACTACCGCAGTAACACCAGGTCTGCTCCATGGGATGGAGGGTGAGACAACCCACTCTGCAATGAGATCTGGTGCTCTGTATCGTCTGACAATGTCCGACTCTTGCCCACGGCAGCACCTTTCAGCATCCACCTGGGTGATCCCGGCATGTGAGCTGGCCATTCCATCATACAGTCCCATGATATATCTGTGATGGCAGTATTGGGGGCCTTCAGATGTGGGACGGGTCATTGGGAAGCCCAGGCCACACACAGGGTGCCCCCTTTCTTCCACCCCCCACCCACAATTTCCACCTATTCTCCCACCCCGGCCAGGCCAGACCAGCCCACATATCATACCCATCAGACAGAGCACTGAGGCAGTTTCTAATGTTGCCAATAGATGTTTCATGTGAACGAAGATCAACTGGTTTGTTCCCGAGTTGATGAAACAGAACTGTTCTCAGCACCCATGCCAAATTAATTGCGTCTAGCGTCCTGGCCTTAAGGGCCCGAAGGCTATGTCGAAGTGCATCCCCAGACCGTAAGACAGGACTTGGTTGGGTGGATTGGTCATGAAAAATTGCCCCTAGTGTCCAGATTTCTATGATTAACCTTGGACAAAAGATCGGCACAACATCGTGTGCCGAAGGGCCTGTTCTGTGCTGTATTTCTCTATCTTCTCTATCTAAGGCCTGGTGTGCTTCATGCCCAGCATCATGGGTTCCCGTTGGTGGGCGTTTTCTGGGGTGTCATAGCCTGGATGGTACGGATGCTACTTTGGTGACCCGGGTAGCCTGGTGCCGCTTGTTCTGCCCGCTTAACAGGACATGCACCAAGAACAGGAGGGGGAGACCGCGTTGCTGCTGTATTCTGCCATCTCCCCTGCAGGTGTCACTGGCACTGGCCCCATCACCTGCTTGTCGCTTGGAATACCTGATGGCCCCCATTTTCCTCCATGGGACGGGGTGCAAGGGGAGGTATCCTCTGAGGCTCTGCCGCCATCTGGAACTCCCAGTCGTGCAGGTCTGCTCTGAGCTCAACCTGGTTCCGCACGTTTGCGGCCATGGCGCTCAGGGAGTGCAGAATCTCTGGCTGCGACTGTCCCACAGCATATTCTGAATGTGCATCAAATTTAGGACCGTGTCACATCAGCCAGTGACTGCGCCATTCAGCCTTGAGACTCGGCCTCCTCCATCTGTGTCTGTGCCACTTTGGCCAGTGCCTGCGAAATGCCACCGATGTTCACAGCCATGGCTTGTTGTCACTGGGCTCTGCACAGCAGCGCTGCATCAATTTCCAGGTTGCTCTGGGTCGCCTGTGATGCGGCAATCCTGTGCTGGGCCTCTGCCAGCGCCTTCAAGGAACACACCGTTCTTGGACACGCTGATCCATTTGTGAACCATCACCCTGAATGTGTTTACCATAGATGCCATCCGTGCGGTATTGGGCTGGGAAGCACGCATTGTCGGTATTACCGTCTGCTGCTGCATGCGTTTGGTCTCCTCCAATTGCAACTGCAGGTTCTGAATGTTCGGCTAGAACGCGTTCCTGGCTCTGTGACTACACATCCACTAAAGCTGGAACTGTTAGTTCCAGACGCTCGAGACCTGCCTTGTCGGCAACTGGTGTGTGGAATCAGACTTCCCTCCGTCCATTCGCCCCCTAGGCTGTTCCTACCTGAACCTGCGACACTGCGGACAGACAGTCTCATTGGAGGCTCTTCACTAAAGTGCCTAACAGAGGTGTTTGCTGTCGGATGGTGGAGGGTGTTGGAGAGAACTGTGATGGAAAATCACTGCCATCCTCCATACAAGTTGTAGGGTTTCCTGAGCCTCTGGCGGAGGATTCGTGTTTGGTTTGGCCCATCACCTATTGGCTCATGAGTGGGCAATGTCTGTGGCAATGGTTGGAGGTGGGAGTGGCCAAATGGATCTGCCCCATCTCCAGCAGGTCCGGCAAGACACAAGAGTATGATTAGAGGGGGTCCCGGAATGGAGGGGAGAGTGGTGGTGAACGTGCTACGTGGCAGTGTTGGCGTGAGTGTGGTCTTGGGGTGAGGATGGCTTTGAGCTGTTGTGGGGGAGGGGTCTACACGTATCTCAGCAAGGTCTCAATTCGTCGCCTGCGGCCGATCTCCACCTCCCATGCTATTGGGCCAATGTAACCTGGTCGGCCATGGTGGAGGACCGCCTTCTGCCTTCGAACGCTCCAGGCAGGTTTGCTCGGCCTTCTCCTCGGTGGAAGGGGGAACAATAAGCGACAGTTTGAGACAGCCTGAAGCCTGCAGCCTAGGGGAGTGGCAGCTGCTGCCGTCAGTGGCCACGATACCGGGCGGGCTGGAAAGAATAGGTGTCGGTATTCGGTGCAGTTTACTGGGTGTGACGCCATCCCCGTGGGGTTCTTGGGGTGACCGCGTGTATGGGTCGGAGGTTGGTGCCAGATCACTGTGCTGCCTACTCACCCTAGCCGCCCTGAAGGGACCATGTTGTTTATAATGGCATGACTGGCCCATCCGTGCGGCGTTGCCCACGGCGCTCCCAGCCTCTGCCCTCTGCACCCAGGCATGGAGAATGGAGGTGGCTGGCAGCATTCTTCCTGGTCCTGGGTATGCGCTCACTAGCCCATCCTCCATGGCGTCCAAGATGGTCTCAACCACTGCTTCCGTGAATCAGCTGTCCTTAATTCCCTCTTATTGGCTGAGATGGAATGTGTAGGGAGTGCAGAGTGTACATGGGGCTGCAGCTTGTCAGCTTTTGAGTGTGAACCGTGAAGCCGATTCTCCGGATTCCCCTACATGAAGCAATCGAGACATATCCCGCGTGGCCCAGAGAGTCGCATTCTCTGCCCCGAATATCCATTCTCCTATGCCTGAGGGATTCTGCGGCGCGGAGGGGCAGGAATCCGGACGTCCTGGTTCTCATCAGGTGTAAAAATTCCTGAATCTGGCTTGATGATTAATGCAGCGGCGGGTGGAGGGAGGACTTGGCGTCGACGGGAGGGGGACACTGCCGAGGGCCGGAGAGGGTCTGGAAGGGAGGGAGGTAAGGCCGTGCAGTCCGGCCCATCCTCTCCATGGCAGGACGGTGCCTACGCAACTGGTGCCATTGCCATGGCCATCTTGTTGGCCTCCACTCCGGGCACTGGTTGAGCCAAGGTTTCACAGCCGTATGGGTGGTTGCTGTCCCTCTCCCCGGCCACCACACCCAACCAGCGAGACCCACCGGGGGTAAGTCCCATGGCCGCACACACTGCAGCCTCCAGTCACAGCCTCCGTGTCATCAAACGGTGGCCATGGCAGCAGGGACGGTTCGAGGAGCAAGGGCACCGACAGAGAGGGCGTGGGGGCATGCTGAGGGTGGGGGGCACGTTACCGACCATTAAGCCCATGGCACCTGGATGTGCAGGTGTGTACGCACCATGAAAACATTGTGCCCCCTCACCCCCTGCAGATCATAATGTCTGGGAACAATCCAGCGATGTTGGCCGACGTGGCGAGGCCGCTGGCCTAACTGCAGCTGTGTGGCAGCATCGGCGCATGCGGCTCTGAGAGGAAGTGTAGTCTGCAGCACAGGGGCAAGTCTCAGCGGGCAGGTGGCAGCCGCTCAGGCTGGTGGCTCACCCACAGGACAGGCTGAGGAGGGGGAGAAGGAATAAGATGAGGATGAGGAACAACATGACAAGGATCAGTGGGGATACGCAGACGGGGGAGGTGCTGCTTGTGCAAAGGAGGAGCCGCATGAGGACCCACGTGTATCGGCGCCACATATCGTTCGATGTTCTCTTGGACCGAGCATTCAAGAGGATACTGCGCAAGAGCCGGGAACCGTCGCTCACATCTGCCACACCTGGCACCGCGTGGGACTGGAGGGGCGACACCTGCTAGCGGTGGGTTTCAAGATGACGATCGCCCTCAAATTCTACCCACGGGATCTTTCCAGTCACTGAGTGGGGACCTGTCGGTATCTCGCAGTCATGTGCCCAGGTGCATTCATGCCATCCACGGATATCCTGCATACCCTTGCATACCAATACATGCAATTCCCTGTGGACCGCACCCACCAGGATGCCTGGCAGCGGGATTTGCTGCCATCGCAATGATGGCCATGGACAAGGTGTTAGAACATATAACAGTACAGCACAGAACAGGCCCTTCGGCCCTCGATGTTGTCCCGAGCAATGATAACCCTACACAAACCCACGTACCCACCCGATACCCGTAACCCAACAACTCCCCCTTTAACCTTACTTTTTAGGACACTACAGGCAATTTAGCATAGCCAATCCACCTAACCCGCACATCTTTGGACTGTGGGAGGAAACCGGAGCACCCGGAGGATACCCACGCACACACGGGGAGGACGTGCAGACTCCGCACAGACGGTGACCCAGCCGGGAATCGAACCTGGGACCCTGGAGCTGTGAAGCATTTATGCTAACGACCATGCTACCGTGCTGACCAAAGGGTTCATCCTTTGTATGTACATTGCCCTACGGACACCAGCGGATAACAGGCCAATGTTGATGAATAGGAAGGGGAATTACTCCATGAACGTTCACGTGGTCTGTGACCACCAGAAGAAATTCCTGTATGTCTGTGCAGTGTGAATGACTCGTTCACCCTGGTACAGACATTGATCTACGGCATGTTCGGAGGATACTTCAACCCCCCCCCCCCCGCCCTGCGGAGCTGGTTGCTGGGCGACAGGCGTTACCCATTGCGTTCGTGCCTGATGACGCATATATGCCACAAGGCGACGTGGAGAACCGCTACAATGAGGCCCATTGTGCAATCTGGGGTGTGGTCAGCAGGTGCCTCTGGAAGCTGAAGATGTGCTTCAGGTACCCTGTCCGCAGTGGAGGCCCCCAGTATCAGTCAAGGAGGGTCGGCAGCATCGTTGTCGTTTTGCGTCATCCACAAGATAGCCCAGCAGAGGGACAATGAGTTGGGCATTGGCAATGAGTACGAGGAGCAAGGGCAAGCCTCGTCAGGCCAGGAAGAGGAGGAGGAGAGGGACAATGTGCGGATATGGGAGCTGGACATGGGCGGGAGGCTGGACTATGCCACCTGTTGGGCCGGCGAGCACGAGATGCTTTATCTCATGTTTAACCAACTGGGAGTGGCGTTAATTGGCAGTGGCACGGACACAACAATAACGCACCGCCGACCACCCTCACCTCCCATTCAACGAAGAAACACACCTCCCACAACACTGAACACACTCACTTTCCCACCAACGAAATCAAACACCTCCTCCGACCGAACCACACGTACGCACTCCATCCCTCCTGTATACTCCCACCAGCGGCACAACGAGCTGAGTTTACTGAGTTGCCGGTCGGAGCGTGTCTTGTCCATGGGACAGTCTGTTCTGTGATGAGTTCCGAATTTCAAGTCGTTAGACAAATGACTGACTCACGCCCGCAGTTGGACCCTCCACCTGTCTTGTTCCTGCATGCCAGCTGGCCATTCCATCACATTGCCCTGTCTCTTCTCTGGGGACAGTGTGACGCAGAAGTTCGGGGGAGATGGCGGTGGTTGGGGACCTGCACAGCGCACCAACTGGGGCTCAGTCTTCCATTAACCATCAGCAACACTGGCGCTCACATACCGCCCCATTTCTGCACCCATTGACAGAGCACAGAGACAGTTTTCATCGGTGAAAACATGTTTTTAATGTGAAGAGGTATATACAGCCTGTGACATAGACCCTAAAACTAAACTCTGCCACACATCCGTGCCAATCTAATTGGTGTCTATCTCTGTGGCCTTACTGACCCTCGCACTACGCCGAGGTGGTTCCCCAGATGGTATAGCAGAAGTGTAAGTGGACTGCTGTGACTCCTGCCTTGTGACTAGTGTCCCCGTTGGCGCACCTGACCTGGGGCGGTCCCGCCTAGTTGGGCCAGACTACTCCCCGGGCATCCGGGCTGGCTTGGTGCCGACCTGTTCTCCCTCCTGCCCACCAGATTCACCAGGGACTGGAAGTGGCCGGAGCGGGGGGTGTAGGGTTTAGAGGTGTTGTGGTGCTCCGGTACAACCCTGCAGGAGTCACGGGCAAGGCCCCAAGTATCTCATTCTCCCTCGGCATGCCCGATGCTCCCCGGGCTTCTCAATATGATGGCGGTACGAGCAGAGCCATCCATGAGACTCCCCCGACACAAGGCGCTCCCAGTCCTAGAGGCCCGCTCTGGTATCTACCAGGGACAGACAGTTAGTGCCATGCAGCTCATGGAGTGGGCCATCCCTGACTGGGATTGTGCCTCCTCCCTCTTAGACTATGCCATCTCCCTCTGGGACTGTGACATCACCCTCTCAGTCGGTTTGACGTCGGCCAGCACCTGGGCAATGGCGCTGATGCTCTCATCCGTGGTTACCATCGCACATCACCAAGGGGTCTTGTACAGCCAGATTGGCAATGATTCCCTTCTCATTACACAGTACCCAGTCTAAGATGGCCTGCTCTCTAGTTGGTTCCTCCACGTATCGGTCAAGAATACCACCCTCGAGTATATACTCGAGGAATTCGTCTTTTGCGGCATTTTGGCTAATTTGATTTGCCCAATCTATGTGTACAATAAAATCACACATGATCGTCGATATATCCTTGTTCGATGCATCTCAGATTTCTTGTTTAATGCCATTCCCAACCTCGTGTTTCTGCAAATGTTTTCTCATGTTTACGTAGAAAGGTACTTGCATTTGATGGGGTTCGTAGAAAATGTACTGAGCTGATTCCAAAAAGTAAATGGTTTAGCTTATCAGAATAGATTGGAAAAGTTGGACACATGCACCTTTCGAGGAATGGGAGGTGATCTTACTCATAAGCGTATGATTCTGAGGGAGATTGGCGGGTAGAGATTGTAGGATATTATCACTACGGAATTAAGTTTCAAATGGGACGGGAATGCAACCAATTATGTCTGAGTTGACGTGTAGCGGCGGGGGGAGGGGTTGCCAACGTATCAATGATGGAGTCTGAGAATTCCAGTGTGCAAATAGGGTAATTGACAGTAAACTGAATAATCCCACTCTGGCGTGAAGAACGCTGGCCAGTCTGCGCTGCATTTCTGATTGTGGCTGAGGTTTTACTTCAAAATCTGTACAATTAAGCACGGACTACTAATCTTTGGTAGAACATTACCATGTTCAGTCAATTCAACTTCGAGTTACCACGAATGAGCAATGATGTGGAATTGTCTTTCCAATTGAAAAGCAGAGCTAAATATAGTCCAGATCAAGAGGGAATTAACACAGCTGTCGTAATCTGATTTTTCAAATATTTAAAAGAAATGCTGATTATTATTGTAACTTCAATGCCCAGTGGAGATTTTTCAGAGTATAAAATAAAAGGGCTTTGAAAACATCTCCTCACCGTTTAAGTCCGGTACATTTTCTACAGTACACAGAGATAGAACGCACCTCAGAACAATGCATAATCCCGTACATATGGTCAACAAAATTTTCTATTTGGTCCTCGCTGTCGTTGGTGTTCCTGGTAAGTCAATAAAAATATTGAGGTTGTGTGAATCTCTGTATCAGCTTGTATCTGGTTTCAGTCTGTTTAATACGCCACATTCTGTGTAATGTGTAACTTACTGATCTAGTTCTGCCTAGTATATAAATACTGGTGATATCTTCCACATTGCCTGCATAGTTAGTAACCGGCACGAAAAAACCGAATCTGCCGCCAGAGTCTCGATCAATTATAAAGCGATGTGTTTACTTTGTAGAGTGGATATTGTTGAGTCAGACATTAGTCTGAGTTAGGATGATAATATTGCCTTTTGACAGGCTATGTTAGATTGTCACTAACTTGAGCGGAGCTCCTGACCATCGTGATTATGTATGAATTGCGTTATCTGCATTTTGTCTACAAGAAAATATATTTTCAAATCAGCATTTAATTAATTGAATCACACAATCCCCATTGAAATCCTGGGCACAGAATCTGCAGACAAGAGGCTTTCGGTGATAATAAATGATACGACCTGAATAAAACGACAGTTACTTTATTTAAACCGTTGCCTGCAATTGTCTCCCACACAAGAGGAAAAGTTAATCCTCCAACTGGAACTTTCAAATGCCCATCAAAATCGAAAAAAAAACATAATGTAAAATAGTCCTGATGCTGCAAAACTAGCCAGGAAACATCAGATGGCAGAATATCGCAACGAATCTCACAGCGTCTATGAAGAGAGAAAAGTCTTAACATCCCAGCTACATATTAGTGTCAGGATAAGAGATACATAGACATGTGATTGGGGTAATTCTGTTGAATAAAGGGGGAATCGGCTGCGGAATAGAAGATCAGAGGGATATCGGGCGCAGAGCAGATGAACTGACAAATACGTATTGGAACAAAGGATAACGTTGGTGGTGATTATGACATTAAAGACTTAAGCTTTGATCAAAGTAGAATAATGTGTTAATAGCAGCAAATGGGATTTCCCTGTCTGAAAGTAAAATATTGGGACATGATAGAGACTGGAACGAGGGGAAAATAAACCAAAATGGAGGATTGAATATATGGTCTGAAATTGTTGAACTCAATGTTGTGTCCCGAAAGCTGTAAACTGGCGACGCAGAAGCCGAGTGATGTCCTGTCGTTAATGTTGGGCTGTACTGGAATACAGTAACATCGCCCAGGACAGCATTGCCAGCACCGAAGCAAGAGATATTTTATGCTCTGAAGATATTCTGCCAATCAGAAATATCACCAGGCATTATTCAAAATTACAATAGATACAGCGACAATCTGTTCAAATTTCCCCCATGGCATGAATCTTTCATGCGAGGAATAACTCGAGTCAGCCTTCACTGTGATCTCTGAGTGCGATGGAAAACTCCTTGAAAACATTGTTTCAGATTGATTATAGGCGCCCGCGTTTTTCCCATTTCTGACATGCCTGTCTGTAATCGGTACGAAAGGGCAGGACATTCTCTGTCGGTGGAAGATATTATGTAATATGTCTCCAAAGTCTAATTGGTTGCAATTATTATTTTTTATTTGAATTGTATTAAGGGGCAGCACGGTAGCATGGTGGTTAGCATAAATGCTTCACAGCTCCAGGGTCCCAGGTTCGATTCCCGGCTGGGTCACTGTCTGTGTGGAGTCTGCACGTCCTCCCCGTGTGTGCGTGGGTTTCCTCCGGGTGCTCCGTTTTCCTCCCACAGTCCAAAGATGTGCGGGTTAGATGGATTGGCCATGCTAAATTGCCCGTAGTGTCCTAAAAAGTAAGGTTAAAAGGGGGGGCTTGTTGGGTTACGGGTATAGGGTGGATACGTGGGTTTGAGTAGGGTGATCATTGCTCGGCACAACATTGAGGGCCGAAGGGCCTGTTCTGTGCTATACTGTTCTATGTTCTATGTATCCACAAAGTGCAGGTGGTTAAGAAATTAATTTATGTTAACATTCGCTGAATTATGTAATCTTATGTCGATCCTTTGAATCCTTACTCATTCTTTTGCAAAGTGAACTATCTTTAAAGATGTTGTACTGCTGGTGACTACCCTGGCCAGAATTATCTTCACAAACTGCGACTTCTACACACTTGAGTTTCATTCTTTGTTGTTACCAAGCATGGATATTAGGTTATCAGTTTTAGCTATCGCATTAAAGTAACGTATTACATAGCTCACTTAGAGTCTCGACATCAGACCTCTGCAGCATTCGCTACCCCCAGCTCTGTGAGTTCTGTCCCTGCAAGGGGGTACACAGAGGTGAGGAACATATATATTGGTCTGTTAACATACAGACATTTGTCCCGGACACGAAATGATCACAGTAAACACAAGTCTAGAATGAAATAAAAATGTTCAAATTCATCCAGAAATAGCCATTTTCAATGTATATTTTCTCATCATCCTGTTTTATATCATATCCCTCCACGCTCCACTCGACCAGAGATCAAACTTCCCCTGTTACGTTCGCCTGTACACGACAATTCACAGCTCATTTGAGTATCTAATCTAGAATTTTCACCTTCCATATTTCGCGCAGTGATATAAGGATGACATCCTAATGCTGACCCTGACCCACTGGTGCCATACTGGAGTTGCCGTGATTCAGCCGAGACACTAAACCAATGCCTCATGTACCTGCTGGATGGATGTAACATATCCAGTGTCGCCGTTCATAGAGTTTACAGTGCAGAAGGAGGCCACTCGGCCCATCGAGTCCGCACCGGCTCCTGGAAAGAGCACCCCACTCAATGTCAACACCACCACCCTATTCCCATAACCCAGTAATCCCTCCCAACACGAAGTGCAATTTTGGACACTACGGGCAATTTAGCCTGGCCAATCCACCTAAACTGCACATCTTTGGACTGTGGGAGGAAACCGGAGCACCCGGAGGAAACCCACGCACACACGGGGAGGACGTGCAGACTCCGCACAGACAGCGATCCAAGCCGGAATCGAACCTGGGACCCTGGAGCTGTGAAGCTATTGTGCTATCTTCGAAAGAAGAGAAGCAGAGTTATCCCCGGGATCCTCGCCGATATTTATTGATCTCCATCCTCAGAATGGAAACTGATTATTTGACCATTATCACATTGTCGTTGGTGTCAGTGTACTGAGATGAATTTGCAGAGCGCAGCGAGAGACCTCCCGAGGAGCAGGTGTATTGATTGCGACCTTACAATGCAAGGGCAGAGCGGGGGCGGGATAACCGGCCACGGAGATACCTATTATGGAGCGAATAGATCGAGACCCGGTAACAGGCCATTCATTTCCGTGTAAAGTGCGGGGAGGACGCCCAGAGGAGGTCAAGGATAGTTTGAAAATAAAACGATTGTTGTTATCTCAGGAATGTCGTGAGTTAAATTGCTGATGAAGAACTTTGCTGAGTGACAGGCCCGAATTTATGGTGAGCTTTTTCTGTTATTGTACTTAAGTTAATTATTCATATTTCTGGCATTATTGCTTCCATATGTCAGTCTATTTATTTGAAAACATGTTTTAATATGGCTGCGGTTTATTAGTATTGACCAATAAATGAATAACCTGTATCGTCCTAACTTACGATTCGTAATATTTATGCACTTCGGAAAGTCTTATTAATAATGTGATGGTTTCTTGTAATTTGGGGGTTTATTACTCCTTGGAAGGCAGTGAAGAAAAAAAAAACGTTTGTTATTAGCGTTGTTTATGAGATAAAGTGAAATGAACGGTTGTTCGTCGAGGTGGTTGCTGGAGGATGGTTCACAGTCACGTTGGAACACAGTGTTTTCCCAGAAAAGAGAGAGTTCACGCAAACAATTCAATAGCTCATTGAATAACGCAAAAGACAGGAATTAAGTTGGATAAGAAAAGATAGGCTGATAGCAGAGGTAGAAGGATAACACGACAATCAGGCCGAATATGGACGATTCAGAGAAGATAAAAAGACAAAAAGCCAGAGGGTGATGAATCTGTCGAACTCCTTGCCGCAGATGACTGCGGGGGGCAAATCAGCGAGTGTCTTTAAGAGATAGGTTCTTGATTAACAAGGGATCAAGGGTTATGAGGAGATCGCAGAAGAATGGAGATTAGAAATATCAGCCATGGTTGAATGGCGGAGAATACTCGATGGGCCAAGTGGCCTAATTCTGCTCATAAGAACAAGAGAACATAAGAACATAAGAACAAGGAGCAGGAGTAGGCCATCTGGCCCCTCGAGCCTGCTCCGCCATTCAATGAGATCATGGCTGATCTTTTGTGGACTCAGCTCCACTTTCCGGCCCGAACACCATAACTCTTAATCCCTTTATTCTTCAAAAAACTATCTATCTTTACCTTACAAACATGTAATGAAGGAGCCTCAACTGCTTCACTGGGCAAGGAATTCCATAGATTCATAACCCTTTGGGTGAAGAATTTCCTCCTGCACTCAGTCTTAAATCTGCTTCCCCTTATTTTGAGGCTATGACCCCTAGCTCTGCTTTCACCTGCCAGTGGAAACAACCTGCCCGCATCTATCCTATCTATTCCCTTCATAATTTTTAATGTTTTTATAAGATCCCTCCTCATCCTTCTAAATTCCAACGAGTACACTGCCAGCCAACTCAACCTCTCCTCGTAATCCAACCCCTTCAGCTCTGGGATTAACCTAGTGAATCTCCTCTGCACACCCTCCAGTGCCAGTACGTCCTTTCTCAAGTAAGGAGACCAAAACTGAACACAATACTCCGTGTGTAGCCTCACTAACACGTTATACAATTGCAGCATAACCTCCCTAGTCTTAAACTCCATCCCTCTAGCAATGAAGGACAACATTCCATTTGCCTTCTTAATCGCCTGTTGTACCTGTAAACCAACCTTATGTGACTCTTGCACAAGCACACCCAGGTCTCTCTGCACAGCAGCATGCTTTAATATTTAATCCTTTAAATAATAATACCGTTTGCTGTTGTTCCTACCAAAATGGATAACCTCACATTTGTCAACATTGTACTCCATTTGACAGACCCTATCCCATTCACTTAACCTATCCAAATCCCTCTGCAGACTTCCAGTATCCTCTGCACTTTTCGCTTTACCACTCATCTTCGTGTCATCTGCAAACTTGGACACATTGCCCTTGGTCCCCAACTCTAAATCATCTATGTAAATTGTGAACAATTGTGGGCCCAACACGGATCCCTGAGGGACACCACTAGCTACTGATTGCCAACCAGAGAAACACCCATTTATCCCAACTCTTTGCTTTCTATTAATTAACCAATCCTCTATCCATGCTACTACTTTACCCTTAATGCCATGCATCTTTATCTTATGCAGCAGCCTTTTGTGTGGCACCTTGTCAAAGGCTTTCTGGAAATCCAGATATACCACATCCATTGGCTCCCCATTATCTACTGCACTGGTAATGTCCTCAAAACATTCCACTAAATTAGTTAGGCACGACCTGCCCTTTATGAACCCATGCTGCGTCTACCCAATGGGACAATTTATATCCAGATGCCTCGCTATTTCTTCCTTAATGATAGATTCCAGCATCTTCTCTACTACCGACGTTAAGCTCACTGGCCTATAATTTCCTGCTCTCTGCCTACCTCCTTTTTTAAACAGTTGTGTCACGTTTGCTAATTTCCAATCCACCAGGACCACCCCAGAGTCCAGTGAATTTTGGTAAATTATCACTAGTGCATTTGCAAATTCCCTAGCCATCTCTGTTAGCACTCTGGGATACATTCTATCAGAGCCAGGGGACTTGTCTACCTTTAGCCCCATTAGCTTGCCCATCACTCCCTCCTTAGTGATAACAATCCTCTCAAGGTCATCACCTGTCATAACCTCATTTCTATCAGTCACTGGCATGTTATTTGTGTCTTCCACTGTGAAGACCGACCCAATAAACCTGTTCAGTTCCTCAGCCATTTCCTCATCTCCCATTATTAAATCTCCCTTCTCATCCTCTAAAGGACCAATATTTAACTTAGCCACTCTTTTTTGTCTTATATATTTGTAAAAATGTTTACTCTCTGTTTTTATATTCTGAGCAAGTTTACTCTCATACACTGTCTTACTCTTCTTTATAGCGTTTTTAGTAGCTTCCTGTTGCCCCTTAAATATTTCCCAGTCCTCTAGTCTCCCACCAATCTTTGCCACTTTTTTATGCTCTTTCCTTCAATTTGATACTCTCCCTTATTTCCTTAGATATCCACGGTCGATTTTCCCTCTTTCTAACGTCCTTCCTTTTTGTTGGTGTCAACCTTTGCTGAGCACTGTGAAAAATCGCTTGGAAGGTTCTCCACTGTTCCTCAACTGTTCCACCATAAAGTCTTTGCTCCCAGTCTACCTTAGCTAGTTCTTCTCTCATCCCATTGTAATCTTGTGGTCTGAAATACGAAAGTCAGCGAGATAGTATGATAAAATAAAAACTGCGAAATAAAAGGGATCTCTATGTATTAGATTGGCATCGAAATTGTAAACGGTGGAATGGGAAGTAATAGGGGAAACCATGTTTTATACTTGGATATAGAAATCAGAGTTATCGTCAATGGATATTAAGCATTTCCTTTTACCAAGTAAGAAGATGACTCCCAAGTAACTAGTACATAACAATCAATCTGCTACATGGTTCCAGTGTTACCAGGTTCACATTTTATCTGTGAGTCCCGCTCTCTCCACCGCTTTCCCCCTTTTTCTCAGTTCGAGAAAGCTGTTTTCATTTACCTTCTCAATGGAAACTGGACGTTTACAACACACGGTGTCTTAATCAGGCCGCACGGACACCATGAAAGAATATATAAAATAGATATTATGTAATTACTATGTTGTGTTTCCTTCTCTCCACAGTTAATTTAATGACGATACTGGTCCTTCTCCGGGGAAAGTGCGGCCTTTCCAGCTGCAGCACTCGCTACCTGTTGGCTATGGCATCCGGGGATCTGATGTTCATTATCATTGAGATCGGATTGCGGCAGTTACGTGTCTATTATTATCCACAGTCTTTCCTGATATTGACCCCTGTGTGTAGTGTTATCCATGCCCTTCGAGAAGCAGCCGTAGACCTTTCTGTCTGGTTCACTGTCATGTCCACCTTTGATCGATTTGTCGCCATTTGTTCCCTTAAGCTGAAAGCTACTTATTGCACCAATAAAACTGCTGTTACAGTTCTTGCAACAACAACCATTCTTTTCTGTTTAAAAAATGTTCCCGTGTACTTTAAATTTAAACATGGGAAAATAATCGACAAAGTGCCATGGGGCTGTTCTCTTAAAAAAGACTATTTCACTGACATTAGATGGCGGAGCTTTGCTGTATTATCAATGGCGTTGACCCCAATGATCCCAATTGCTTTAATTCTGATCCTCAACGCTCTGATATTCAGGCGCATCTTAATGGTCAACCGAGCTCGGAGCTCATTCAAGGGTCAGAAAAACGGAGATAAAGTGAGTGACCCAGAGATCGAGAGCAGAAAAACAACTGTTATTTTACTCTTCTCCATATCTACCAGTTTCATAATAATGTGGTCATCACACGTTTTACAATTGCTGAAAGTGTTAAAACCCCTTTTAGACTTTCGTCAATATCAGACCTTTAAGTCAGTTGCACAGATGCTGCGGAATTTAAGCTGCTGCGCCAACACTTTTATTTATGTGGTGACTCAGCCGAAGTTCAGAGAAGAGTTGAAGAGAATGCTGAAATACCCGTTTACGACAATTGCTTCATACATTGATTAAAATAACACTTTCTAGCAGCCCTACTATTTAGAGTGTAAGAGACTGGAACACGGTGCCTTTGGAAACAGCAGTATGATAAAAATAAATCAGCTAATAAGGAGAAAGATGTGGCCGCTGTAAGACTCGAATGAGTGTCTGGAGAATTGAACAATTTTAGGGAGATATCAGAGATACGCCAGCATGTGACAGAGCCAGGCACCAGAGTAATGCTGATCAAATGGGGTCTGCCTCGCTAATGGGATGTCAGTGAAAGGCAAAAGGTGAATCAGATATAAGCGGGCATAAAATGGTCATAAACGGAGTCACAGCGGCCCGCTAAAGATGGGAAGTGTAAGGGAGCAGAATAATCCTCTCCTCCACTCCCACTGCATCGATTCTCACCATCTCACACCGACAGACAAAATATTTTTCCTCACCAAATCAAAAGGTGGCAAAAATTGGAAATAATATCATCAAAATTGCTGGTGATTATATAATGATCGTCTTTCGATGAGCTATATTAATAATAATAATGGTACTTGAAGAAGTTAACTTTCTGACACATTCAGAGCCACTAACAAAGATTCGGAGGGACAGAGGCACAAGCGCGTTTACACACATATTCAGAGACACACTGACCGACACATTTACACACGCACAGACACACACACTCACACAGATATTCATAGATTCACAAAGATATATCCAGAGGCACATTCACACATACAATCACAGGCACGCAAACAAGAGACATTCACAGAGGCACACAAGACAAATAATTCATCGACAAATTTACAGGCACACAAACAAAGATATTCAGACACTTGCAGACACACACAGATGCACAAACGGTAACATTCCCAGGCGCAGAGATAGAAACATTCACAGCCACGCGCACAAATCTCGCAGACACACAGATTCGCATGTATATCCACCGAAACATTCATTGAAACTCAGACAGAGGTATCAGACATACACAGCCGCACACACAGGCACAGTATCAGGACTTTTGAAATACAGACAAACTAACCATAAACTCAATTACAGACACATTCGCAGACTAACAGCTCAAGGATAAATAGCTGGCTTTTAAAGCAGACCATGCCGGCCAGCAGCACGGTTCAATTCCCGTAACAGCCTCCCCGAACAGGCGCCGGAATGTGGCGACTAGGGGCTTTTCACAGCAACATCATTGAAGCCTACTCGTGACAATAAGCAATTTTTAATTTCATTGATACACACACACTCGGACAAACATACAAGCACACAGACACCAACAGAAACATTTGCAGACCCACATGCTGAGACACATTCACAGACACACAGACACAATCAGAGAAACACACACGGACACTTGTAGACGCACATTCGCAGACATAGAGGCATGCACATTCGCACACAAACACACAGAAACACAGGGACAATGTTTCTTCTACTTCTTGGACGTTGCAGATTATTTGCTTCCACTCGGAGTCTGTGGGTTCTGCAGCGGCTGAAACATCCTAACTTGGATCAGGCCACTCTGGCACAGGTTTGGCAGTTGGTGCTTGATGATTGGGCGGAGTGCTCTGGATTCTGCACTCACCTGGCACTGTTTACATGAGGCCTCGCCGGTCTCCACCCTACGATGCTCAAGCTGGTTGCTGTCTTCACGGACACACTTTCTCCAGATTGTGCTTGCTGAGGCAAGCGATTTCCATGTGTCGGTCTTTATAATCTATTGATTTAGGAAGGCTTTCAGAGGTCGTAATACATTTTTCTCTGCCCCCCTGGTGCTCGCTTGCCTTTGCAGAACTTGAAGTGTCGCTCTTGTTTCCGGAGGCTTGTGTCAGCCATGAGGGAAATGTGGCCCTTGCACCGCAGCAGGTCGAGCGTGACCAGCGCCTCGATACTGGGGATATTTGCCGGGAGATGACGCTCACGTTAATATCCCAATCCTGCCGGTGGACTTTCAGGATTTTGCGGAGGCAGCATTGGTGATATCTCTCCAAAGATCTGAGGATTCTGCTGTACAAACATGGATTTCAGGCCCCATATGTTTAGTTTCAGGACCATTCTCTCATATGCCTTGGTGAATGCATCGATAATGGTTTGTAGCCCAGCCTCTGAATGGGCTCACACACAGGCCTGCATTCCGCAGCTCGATGACAGAGGTTGGAGTCTTGGTTCTGTCACACAAATGTTGGAGCTTGAACAGTTTCAGCTTGTGTGATGAATAAGCCCCACTCCAGCTGGGAGCTTCAAGGTGAGAGGGTGAATATTTGCTGCAAGGAAGATTGAGGAGAACGGTGATGCGATGATGCAGCCCTGTTTGACCTCAGTTTGCCAACCTATTGGGCCTCTGGTGGTTCTGATGATGGGGACCATGACTTGCGTGTTATCATGGAGGAGAGACACAGAGACACAGATACACACATACACAGCCACGCAGTCACACACAAACAGAAACATTCAGTGAAATATAAAGGCATACATGCTAATGCTGGCGCTCCCAGTCACACAGACACTCACACAGACACTCACAGTCAAATACATTTACACACATAAACACTCACAGACACACATAACTATTCGGCCAAACACAGGCACCCACACTGTCACACACAGACATACACATTTACTCACAGACGCACATTCACAAACAGAAACATACACAGGCACAGGCACTCACTTGTAAGTACGCGGACGGACAGTCATAAGCACCTAGACAAACACTGACACACAGACTTAAACACATAGACACACATACCGGCACATTTACTGACATACACTGACACACACACAGACATACACTAACACACACTAACACATAGACACACATACTGGCACATTTACTGACATACACTGACACGCACTAACACACAGACACATGCACACTAACAATACCAGGCAAACAAATACAACCACAGACACATTCAAAGACACACGCACAAACACTTGCAGACACATGCACACATACACAGAGACACACAGACATTGGCAGACACAGAGACACATAAACAAACATTCAGAGACATTTTTACAGACAGACACACAGAAATTCCCAGATATACAGGGGCACATTTACATGCACACCACAGCCACACACACATTAACATAAACATTCACATCACGCAGACACAATGGCAGCCAATCTCAGAGAAACTGGCAGAAGCCCCATAGCGTAGACATACACATACATTAGCTGACAACACATATACAGACACACAGGGATATTATAATAGCATCATAATTGTTATTGTCACAAGACACAAGTAACCTTACATTAACACAGCAATGAAGTTCCATTGTTAAGCCCCTGATCGCCACATTCTGGCGTCTGTTCGGGGGCACCGAAGGAGAATTCAGAATGTCCAAATTATCGAACAGCACGTCTTTTGGGATGTGGCAGGAAACCGGCGCACTTGGAATAAAAACACATGTTCACAATACAGACAAATACCCTTTCACAGACACAGAGATGCACACAGACACACATAAAGAGACGTTCACGTATCCACAGACTCACGCACAGACACATTGGTAGGCAGCAAGGCACATTCCGAGACACTCAGGCCCACACACATAGACACACGGGCTGTGAGTAACACAGAATATGACAAAAAACACAAACGGTTGATGTCGATCTGAATCTAGTTAATCTGGGGGACTCTCAAATCATAACTGAAGCAAAGTTAAACCTCGGCTAGGGAGTTTTAGAGGAAATTCGTTCCTGTAAATATTTTTCAGTGTGGGAGTGTAATTGGTGAATGTGTTTGCTACTTAATCTATTCCTATCTTCCAGACAATTACACACACGTCGTCTTCATCCCACAAATCTGCCGCTTTACTTGTTCAGAATGTCAGTCATATTTATCTGTGGGAAATGTTGCTTCAACGTTAATTCTGTTTCTCACTCCTGCCCGCTGTCAGACATCCTGAACATTTCCACTGTTTTTGACTTTGATTTGCTTTCGTCTCAACTTTCCAGCATCGTTTGAATTTGGAGTGACTGGGGTGAGTGATCTGGCGCTTTGTGTGTGAGAAGCCAGTCTGATTATTTTACAGCAGCGGATGGAAATAGAACAGGGGGACGATAACACAGAAATAGATGTTGAAGTGGACCATACAGAGTGTTCTGCTGTACACTGAGACCTTAGTCAATATTGTCTGTCACTTTTTACCCAGTACTCAGGACAGTGAAGTGTCCAAGTATTTTCCTTCCTGACCTTCAGCGCACAACAATCCAGGGCCTTTTTTGCATTGGATAAATCACAGGGTTAGGAAAGGCTCCAAATGATTCGGCAGCAGGTACTGAAAGCACGGTTGCTAAGTTTGCAGAAGATGTAAATATCGCGAGAGTGACAGGTAGTATTGAGGAATCAAAGGGGCTGCAGAACGATTAGGACAAGTTAGCCGAATGGGTAATAAAGTGGCAAATGAAATACAGTGTGGAAACGTGTGAGGTTATGCACTTTGGATGGAGGAATTTAGACATTGACTATTTTGTAAATGGGGAAATGCTTAGGAAATCATAAGCACAAAGGGATTTTGGAGTCATTGTTCACGATTCTCTTAATGTTAATGTACAGGTTCAGTCGGCAGATAAGATGGCAAATGCAATGTTAGCATTCATGTCAAGAGGGTAGAATACAGGACCAAGGAGGTACTTCTGAGGCTATATAAGGCTCTCGTCAGACACCAGTTGGAGTATTGTGAGCAGTTTTGGGCACTGTATCTAAGGAAGGACGTGGTGGCCTGGGAAAGGGTCCAGAGGAGGTTCACAAGAATATTCCCTGGAATTAAGAAATTGTCATATGAGGAATGGTTGAGTACTCTGGGACTGTACTCGTTGGAGTTCAGAAGGATGAGGGGGGACGTTACTGAAACTTACAGGATACTTCGAGGCCTGGATAGAGTGGACGTGGAGAGGTTGCTTCTACTTGAAGGAGAAATTAGAAGCAGAGGACACCATCTCAGACTAAAGGGACGATCCTTTTAAACAGAGATGAGGAGGATTTTTCAACCAGAGGATCGCGAACCATTGGAACTATGTGCCGCAGAAGGATGTAGAGGCCAGATTATTGAGGGTCTTCAAGACAGACAGATATTTTCTTGATTTATAAGGGGACCAGGGGTTATGGGGAGAGGCAGGAGAATGGGGATGTGCAAATATCGGAGATGGCTGAATGGCGGATACAGACTCTATGGGCCGAGTGGCCTAATTGTGCTCCTGTTTCGTATCGTCGATGTGAAGAATTTTCTCTGATTATTCGTCCGGAATAATCGATCTCTGTTTTGAATGTTGTGGTAAAAATGATAGAAGCCTGGAATGTCGGCCCTAAAGTAAAGTTGACACCTAAAGTAACAGTTGAACACCTGAAATAAAACCGGAGCCAGTCCCAGGCAGACGGGGTGGGAATTCGAACTTGGCCAAGTTGAAATACACTGAACGCTGACAGACTGCCAGGATATGTCTAGGCCGGCTCTATCAACACCACACCATGACAGAATCGGGCCTATTAATATCATTCGATTGTTTTGGGTTGCCCAGATGAAGCTAGACATTCTGACACACAGATTTCTCGCTGTTACTGATATGGTACAAGGTTCTGTGAAAACAGTACACGGAGAGATGGACACGTGGCGATGGCTTCCTGTTCTGCTGCTGAGTTGCCATCGCCTCCTTCGGTGTGTCTTGCGACCGCGCCCCCAGACCTCATTGGCAGAGTGCCAGGGAACTTTCTGGAAAGGCATGAAGAGGGGGATATAGGCGCTGAACCAAGACCTTCCCCAGTGAACACTTGGTGAGAGCTAATCGAAAGGATAGAGCAGCGGCACGAGACGGATGAAAGAAGCAAGCAAGCCCCACCTCTTTGGTAGAAGGCTTTGAGGAAATCGAGACACAGAAGATCAGAGCAGCAGCTGGAATCAATTCATTGTCTTAATTGTATTAATAATAATGTGACTGTTATTAATTGGGTAATTTAAGAAGTGTAGCTGTTTTACTGTTTGACATATAAAGACATTTGATTTAATTATACACTTGTACATTGCTTGCCTCACCAATAAAGACTACTTAGAATGAACTGGTCGAAGTGGAGGAGGTTTCACAGCTAACAATGTGCCTCCATCAGCAATGCCGAACAATCCATAATGATTAATATCTTAGGCATAATTTAAAGCACAACTGTCAGTGACCACAACTGTATAGAGACAGACACGCTTTTCCCAGAAAAAGGGCACAAATGTACCGACCACAAATGGTTAAATACAGACATTCTTCCTCACAGAAAGGACACAAGTGTAGGGAATACAACTGGTTAGTTAAAGACACTCTGTTCTGAGAAAAGAAACACATTTGCGTGACTACATCAGGTTACTGATATAAAACCAGTGGACCACTGGGATCAGTAGCATATGGTTTGGCATGACCTCCTCAGAATATGAACCTCCCATTTAAGGAGAGACCCAACTCGCATAAAAACCCCAACCTGGGTGAAGATTGGGGAATGTCTCAGGAGAATGTAGGAGGTTTGGATTTGTGTTGCAATAAATTTTCTTCGTTAATTTGTAAGTATTGTCTGTCGGTTCTGAATACTGCAGATACACACTGGCTATACACACTGGCGACGAGAACAGGATGCAGCTGCCGTCGATACCGGCTGAAGCGCGCGGGGGCCATGGTTTCTAAGCCTCTGAGGTGCGACTACTAGTCACAGATATGCCTGATATTGGACAGCTGGGACGTTTTAGCGCAGCCACAGGCGATTTGAGGCAAGAACGCAGAAGCGAGCGGCAATCGCATTTGGACAGAACTGAAGAAGCCGGTCATCGGCAGTGGGACACGGACAGGAGAAACACGGGCCGCCATAATAATGGCCATGAATACCGTAGGCTTTATTCCCTGACCAGGAGGAATAGGATTATGGCCACCAACCAGTGTCGGCTGGAACAGCCCACAGAGACCACAGAGGGGAATTGTAGGTCCCGAGAGGACTTTCCTGCCAAGTATCAGGGCTGACGGCTCCCACGGGCCAGGGCATACTATCTCGAACACGACCTCAGCAGCAATGAGCAGCAATGCACTGTATGGCTGCACGAAGCGTCGCTCCCATCCTCTTCAAATTAATGGTCATCTAATCTGAATGGTGCTCGACATTGGTTCTGCAGGATCTGCAGTCTCGCTGTATTTTTAACCTAATTTCGTTGGTCATTAATCATTAACAAGGATGGACGCCAACACAAGGCAGGCCAGTAATAGGGGGCGACACTATCAATAGCGGACACGGTAGCGTACCGTCAGAGATCTGCCGATCTTCCTCTGGCGATGGTTCAAGGGAATTGTCCGAGCCTGCTGGGGTATGACTGATTATGTCATCTCCATTATATTGACAGGGAGTGTGCAGCATACACCCACATGGCCCTGAAGGAGGCCTAATAAGATATCCATCGTTATTGCAGGATCACGTGTGAGCCAAAGAAAGTACTCTGGCCCGATTAACATGGACATTTGTGTACGAACTGTACGCAAAGCTCACAAGAAGCCGGACGTTTGCGAATTCGTCATGAACCAAGTTTCCCTCCAGGTACTCCTGTCTACTGAGTCCAGACGCTTCCAAACGGTGAACATGCACTGAGGGCTACTTGAGTACACCCGGCACCCCATAGGATTTCCTCCACATGCGCAATAGCACAGCTGATAAAGCTGAACATGCTGAACAACCTACCTCACCTGGGGGTCATTCAAGGCCACGTCCTGATCAAGTGCCTGTCTGACCAGGAAGATCTGGTAAACCTGTCCGAGGTACTCAGGCGTTTTGAGCAAGCTGATGTTGGCCTCCTGCAGGGGAAATATGCCTTCAATGCCGCCCAAATACCGTACCTGGTCTATCTGTTAGACCGTTCCGATTTCCAGCCTCTGGAAGGAAAGGTAACGGCAAACCCGTAAGCTCCGGTTCCAGATGGCTCAACAGAACACCAATCTGCCTGGGGCTTGGTCCATTGATATGGAAAGTTTCTCCCGGAACTGCCCACCACTTTCGCGCCCATCCACCGTCTGTTAAATCAGGGGCGGTACTGGGAGTGGGCCTGACAACAGCCGGCAGCTGTAGCAAAGGTGAAACAACAGCTCTACAAATCAAACAATGGAGGACGGATCTGAACATCTCATCGCTTTGGCCTCACCAACGTTTGCCGACGCACACAAGCGCACCTCGACAATATGTGTTTGGAACTCGTGTTCGAGGTCAAGATTTTTGAAAAATAAATTGAGAGGACCCAATCATTGTTTTCCAATTATGGATCAATTTACCGCGGCCAAACAAGAATGTGCAAACCCCACACGGACAGTGACCCAGGGCCGGGATTGAACGTGGGATCTTGGCGCCCTGAGGCAACAGTGCTAACCACTGCACGCCGTGCTGCCAGTCAGGAAATTTTATCAGAATCTTGAATAGAAAGGTAGCCAATATTGACCCATAAGGGATCACGCTAGAAGAAGTCAATGTCTAACTTGGTGTGGTGTGCTAAGTGTGTGAGAGATTGCGGGTGTGTGAGAGTTTGTGAGATTGTGATTGGAATGTGAGAGTGTGAATATGAGAATGTGCGATGGTAGAGTTTGAGAGAGGTTGTGTGACTGTGTAACAGATTGGGAGACTGAGTATGAGAGAGTGACTGTGAGAAAGTGCGTGTGAAGTCAGAAGTAGGCTTACATTAACACTTCAAATAAGTGACTGTGAAAAGCCCCCTGCCGGCACATTCTGGTGCATGTCCGGATACACAGAGGGAGAATTCAGAATGTCCAAAGTAACTAACACCACGGGCCTGATTCTCCCAGCCCTGTACTGGCCCAGAGAATGGCCGCAACCACGGCACACCGCCCCGACGCCGGAGTGCCATTCTCCGAGGTGCGGAGAATCGGCACCATTTGCGCCGGAGATTTGGCGCGGCGCTGGTCGTGGGCCACTGTTTGCGGCAGGGACGCCGATTCACCGGCCCGTGTGGGCCCCATGGAAAATGCAGAGTCCCGACAGGGCCGTCCACACCTTTCACTGCCGGCGGGAGCTCTGTGCAAAGGGTCGGGGGTGGCCATTGGGGGTGGGGGAGGGGGCTCTGGCCCCCAAGGTGGTGGGGGGCCTCTGATGGGGTCTGGCCCGCGATTGGGGCCCACCGACCGGCGGGTTGCCGTCTCTGCCCCCGGGCCTACTTTGTTGCGCGTCCGGCCGCAGGTTCCCTGCGCCATGTTGCGTCAGTGCCAGAGAGTTCAGTAAGGCCACCGCGCATGCGTAGGTTGGTGTGTCGCCAGTGCGCATGGGCGGGTTGGCGCCACCCCCAGTGTGCCCCAGGAATTAGGCTCGAGAGCCGTGAACTATTCCAGCGCTGTGCTGGCCCCCTGTGGAGTACAGAACCGCTATTACCCACGACCGGTTCGCGCTATCGTGAAATGTGACGGCGTTCAGACAGGTACGAACACTGGCCGGTATTCTCCGCTAAGGCCAAAAATCGCGGAGGCCGTCATGAACTCGGCCGTGCTTCACGACGGCCTCGGGGCCCGCTTCACGCACCTGGGGCGCGATTCTACGGGCAAACTAAAATCGTGAAACCGGCAGGAAAAACGGGCTGGTTTGACGACGGTCGGGAAGGGTCCATTTCCCGACATATTCACTTCCGGGAAATGTGCTAGGAACGGGGCCGCGTCAATCACGTGCCCCATGACGACGGAACGCGGCGACGACACGAACACGGCCACGTGACGGCGCCCAATGCCGTAAAAAGGCGCGGGCGAGCACAGAATCTGTCGGCCATGATGTCGGAGCCGAGGCGAGCTGTTCCTCGGTTTGTTGAGGCTGACATGGAGGCGCTGCTCGATGCCGTCGAGCAGAGGAGGGGCATCATCTGTCTGCGTAGAGGGCATCGCCAACCTGCCAGCGCGGTACGCCAGGCCTGGCGTGAGGTGGCTGCTGCCGTCAATGCTGTGGGGCAGACCCCTCACTCTGCAGAACAATGCAGGAAAAAGCTGCACGACCTCACCAGGGCTGACAGGGTAAGTGCCAAGAGGGTGCCCCCTGATAACTACCATCCCTCCCCACTTAACTTCGTCACCCACCTCCCCCCTGGCACGGGTGGGTTGGAGGGGGATTGGGGCGGAGTTAGTTGATGGTGGTTCACAAAGTTGTCACAGACCCAGCGCTCTGGCCTCCGTGGAGAGATGCGATCGTCTTATGACAACTTGACCCCCAAACAGTGCCAGTATCTGAACGGACTGCTGATACCTGCCGTATTGTAATGATCTACCTATGTCCCGTCCCCCGACAGGCCAAGTACGCTAACAACACCCGTGAGCGGAACAAGACTGGAGGGGGTTCGCCCAAACTGCACCACCTCACCACATTTGAGCTGAGGGCACTGGACCTTGTAGAGGGGTCTGGCACAAGGGAAGTCGCGCTATGCGAGGTTGGCGGATCTGCAGCAAGTGAGACAACCCTCCTTGACAAACACCCACCCCTCCCCCATCCTCTGTCCCTTCACACACCCTGCCCACTGGGACCGTCCAGCGGCCTGCCGAGCGAATCTAAATAACCCGTCTCATTCTCTTCCCTAGGACGTGCTGCCGATCGACCAGGGCCATCTGGCTGCAGACGGACACATGCATCTGCCGCCACCTCACCCGGGGCCGCACGACAGAGGGTGCTCCATCAGCGTGGAGTCCCATCCTCCCTAACCCAATCTGCGGAGCAGGACGCCCAGAGGGTGGCGATACCACAAGCCACAGAAATGGCCAGCGATAACCCTCCGGACTCTGAGCGGCCCCACACCATAGAGGAGGTGCTAAATTGCGACAACCTCGGGCTTGCGGCACTGCTATCTCCCACACCATCCACCATTCCACAGACACTCACCCCGGTGGGCCTATTTAGTGATGAGGCTCCTGGGTCACAGTGTGGGTCGCACATCACAGCTGAGCAGGTACAGCAGGTGGAGGTCGGAGCAGCCGAGGGCCCGGGCTGGCGGGGGCCAGTCCAGGCCCAGGATGCAGCTGGCTCCCAGACGTTTTCGGAGTTCCTGGAGTTTCTCAACCCACCCGCACAGCCGATGCCTCAAGAAACCCAGAGACACAATAACGGGATGAGGGCTTCCTTCCAGACCCTGCAGACGCTGTTAGAGGAGTCGAACCGCGTCCACGAGCAGGAAGTGGTGCCGCTCATGGCAGAGACCCAGTTCGATACCGCACGGGTGGCATCTGCAGTGGAGGCAATGGGTGAAACGTTTTCTGTGATGGGTCAGGTTATGCAAGGGTTAATGTGCACACGTCATCCTCGGCCCTGGACAGGGTTGCCCTCTCACAGGCAGCAATGTGCCAGAGCCAAAACGACATTGCCGGCGCCGTGCAGGACTTGGCAGAGTCTCACCAGGTCATGGCCCAGTCGCAGCATGCCATGGCACAGTCACAGCAGTCGATGGCACAGTCCCAGCAGTCAGTCGCCGAGAGCATCAACCGCCTGACACATGTGCTGGATGGCGTTGTGCACACACAGGTTGAGATCGCACAGTCCCTGGTGGGAAAGTCTAACTCCCTGGACTCCATCTCTGCAAACCTTCGGATCCTGGTGGATACCGTTGCAGGCCTCCAGGACTGGCAGCGCCAGGTGTCGGTGGTGCGACGGGGCATCTCCCCGCTCGCTCCTCTGTCCCAAAGTGAGGCCCGGGGGCCACCGGGTTCCCCGAGGGAGGAGGAGGTTTCGGGGCCCGTCCCATTAACTCCATCACGGGACGTCCCGGAATTCTCGGCCACCCCCGTCCCATCCCTGGTGCATCGGGTGGGCAGCAGGCAGAGCAGGGTGGCACAATGTCACCCGAGACGCCCGCAGAGCAGCCTGGCCCATCAAGGCCGGGTCGCCCCAGGAAACGCTTGGCCGAAGGAGAAACGAGTCGAGGGGGGCGATTCGCAGCAGTCCTCCTCCACTCCTGCTGTATCATCTGGGGAATCACTTAGACGCAGTGGTAGGGCCCATAAGGCAACTAAGATAGACACTGAGTAAGTTGGCACGAGTGAAGGGCACAGTTTAGTTGTAGGGGCTAGGGCACCTGTAAATAATTGTTAACATTAAACGCACTGTTCCACCTTACTTGTAATACCGTGTGATTGTTCCACAGCCACAGGAATCGTGATGGTGACCGAGTGTCGCTGGGGTTGACGAGCGGTGAAACTTCGGTGCCGGGTGTGCAGTCCCTGCCCCTCCCCCCACCCCCTCCTACAGCTAGCCCACGCGGGCACGTGATGGAGTGTCAGTGACGATCTCAGCGGCCACCAAGGTGGATGGTTCAGCTATTGCCATGGGTCAGACTCTCTCTAACGATTCTGAGCTCACAGCTCTTCGCAGAGCGGGCTGTCATCATTCCACATGGCACTGATCACACCCGCTGACACTGCCATTAATGTTGTGCCATACCGTCTGGACCCAGTGGGAAGGGTGATGTCGAAGTGGAGCAGTGTACACTGAGAGGGGGTTGGGGGGGGGGGGGTTGTGGTGGTGGCAGTTGTGTGTTGACCCTCTGCATGACTAGCGATGCAGGTGGTGGTTTGCTGTTCAGCGGGGACGTCACATGCGATGCGTGAACCGTGCTGCCACCAAGGTGTCGTGTGCCCGCCGTCCTTGCCGGGTCCGTCGTGCCGCCTCCTGGACATCACCAGCATCTGGGTTGGGTCTGTGTGCTGCGCCCGCCACTCCACCAGCCTCCTCCTCCTCCTCTTCCTCCCTCTCCTCCTCCTCTTCCTCCTCCTCCCTTCCTCCTCCTCCTCCTACCTCTCCTCCCTCTCCTCCTCCTTCTCCTCCTCCTCCTCCACCTCCCTCTCCTCCTCCTCCTCCTCCCTCTCCTCCCTCTCCTCCTCCTCCTCCTCCTCCTCCTCCCTCTCCTCCTCCTCCTCCTCCTCCTCCTCCTCCCTCTCCTCCTCCACCTCCTCCTCCCTTTCCTCCTCCTCCTCCCTCTCCTTCTCCTCGTCCTCCTCCCTCTCCTCCTCCTCCCTCTCCTCCTCCTCCTCCTCCTCCACCTCTTCTGTGCTGGCACCACTGCCACTGTCTTCTCCCTCCGCCTCCTGCAGCAGGTCATCTCCCCTCTGCATCGCGATGATGTGCAGCACACAGCAGACCACAGCAATGCGAGCGACCCTTTCAGCCTGGAACTGCAGGGCACCTCCGGAGCGGTCCAGGCACCTGAATCTTATCTTCAGGAGGCCAAGGCAGCGCTCCACCACACCCCTAGTTGCTGCAAGGGCCTCGTTGTATCGGGTTTCCGCATTGGTCTGAGGCCTCCGTATAGGTGTCATCAGCCAAGACCTCAGCGGATAACCCCTGTCGCCTAGCAACCAGCCCCTCAGCCGGGGGGGAACGTCCCTCAAACATCGCAGGGATGAACGACTGCGCCAGTATGTAGGAGTCATGCACACTCCCTGGGAACCTTGCACAGACATTCATGATCCTCATGTTTGGGTCGCATACCACCTGGATATTCATGGAGTATGTCCCCCTTCTGTTTGTGAATACGTCCCTGTCCCCTGCAGGTGGGCGCATGGGGACGTGAACACAATCGATTGTCCCCTGCACCCTCGGTATGCCGGCCACGCTAGCAAATCCACGAGCTCGTGAGTCTTGAGTTGCTCGGTCCTCGGGAAAGGTGATGTAGCGGTCCGCGATGGCATAGAGGGCATCGGTCACATCCCGGATGCACCGATGACTGGGAGATCCCGGAGACGTAGCCGCTCGGAGACTGGAAGGAGCCGGTGGCATAGAAGTTAAGAGCGACCGTCACCTTGATGGCAACCGGGATCGCGTGTCCTCCCCCCGTTCCACGTGGGGCGAGGTGCGACAGGAGTTGGCAGATATGTATCACCGTCCGCCTACTCAGCCGGAGTCTCCTCCTGCAGGTGATGTCCGTCATTGTTAGGAAAGGAACCTGGACACGGTACACCCTCGGCCTTGGTCGTCGCCTCTGGCGCCGTGGCTGCACCCTCACTCTCTCCTCTTCCTTCTCCTGCTCCTCCCCATGCTGCTCGACGACTGGCAACTCCTCGGCCCTTCCCTCTGCTGCTGCAGCTGGCCCTGCATCCACTGCGGGTTGTGGCTGTGGATGCTGCTCCATCTCCAAATCCAGTAGAGCGGCCGCAACCACTGCGCAGAACATAGCCGTTCTGTTCACATACATTGTGCTAACCTACAGAAGGGTGGTGGGGGGGGCAGAGAAACGGGACATGTTAGACGGAGGTTAGTCGACACCTCGGCAGCCGCCAGCCACGGGATACCTGTGTGTCCCGGTGGCCTGGTCGCGCTGCTGACACGCGGGCAGCCTAACCCCTGGTCACTTTCTGCATCCAACGGGCAGTTAACTGTGTCCTCCTCACGGGTGTGTCAGTGTCCTGTGGCCGTAAGCTCGCTCACTCTCTCCCTAACACCCCCCCCACTCCCACTCCCCCCTCTGTCTCACCCACTCCCCCTCCAACTCCCCACTCCACGCTCAGTCTCCCCCACTCACCCCTCCGTCTCCCCCACTCCCCCTCCGTCTCCCCCACTCCCCCCTCCATCTCCCCCACTAAACCCTCCGTCTCCCCCACCCCCCTCCGTCTCCCACACTCCCCCTCCGTCTCCCCCACTCCCCCCTACGTCTCCCCCACCCCCCTCCGTCACCCCCACTCCCCCTCCGTCTCCCCTACTCCCCCCCTCCGTCTCCCCCACTCCCCCCTCCGTCTCCCCCACTGCCCCCTCCATCTCCCCCACTCCCCCTCCGTCTCCCCCACTCCCCCTCCGTCTCCACCACTCCCCCCTCCATCTCCACACTCCCCCCTCCGTCTCCCCCACACCCCCCTCCATCTCCCACACTCCCCCCTCCGTCTCGCACTCCCCCCTCCGTCTCCCACACTCCCCCCTCCGCTCTCACACTCCCCCTCCGTCTCCCCACTCACCCTCCGTCACCCCCACTCCCCCTCCGTCTCCCCCACTCCCCCCTCCGTCTCCCCCACTCCCTCCCGTCTCCCCCACTCCCCCCTCCATCTCCCACACTCCCCCCTCCGTCTCTCCCACTGCCCCCTCCGTCTCCCCCACTCCCCCCTCCGTCTCCCCCACTCCCCCCTCCATCTCCCCACTCCCCCCTCAGTCTCCCCCACTCCCCCCTCCGTCTTCCCCACTCCCCCCTCCGTCTCCCCCACTCCCCCCTCGGTCTCCCCCACTCCCCCTCCATCTCCCCCACCTCCCGTCGGTCTCCCCCATCCCCTCTCCATCTCCCCCACTCCCCCGTCCGTCTCCCCCACTCCCCCCTCCGTCACCCCCACTCCCCCTCCGTCTCCCCCACTCCCCCCTCCATCTCCCCCACTCCCCTCTCCGTCTCCCCCCCCCCTCCGTCTCCCCCACTCCCCCCTCCGTCTCCCCCACCCCCCCCTCCGTCTCCCCCACTCCCCCCTCCATTTCCCCCACTCCCCCCTTCGTCTCCCCACTCCCCCCTCCGTCTCCCCCCTCCGTCTCCCCCACTCCCCCCTCCGTCTCCCCCACTCCCCCCTCCGTCTCCCCACTCCCCCCTCCGTCTCCCCACTCCCCCCTCCGTCTTCCCCACTCCCCCCTCCGTCTCCTGCACTCCCCCCTCCGTCTCCCCCACTCCCCCCCGCTCTGGACCCCCCTCCCGCTCTCAGGGATGCCTTCCCCGTTGTGGCCAGACTCCAGCGGTGCGCTGAGCGGTGCGCTCACCTCCTCGAAGCTGTCGTCAGCCAGCACGACCGGTTGACGAACTTGAAAAGCAGGTGTGTTTGACGCCGTGTAAACAGTGCGCGATGACATCGGGAATTCGGCCCATCTGGGCCGGTGAATAGCGGGGGGGGGGGGGCAAAAACTAGCGATTCTCGTCGTGTCGGGGGCGCGCTCGAGGCGTTTGGCGGGGTTCGGAAAATAGCGGGAGGGCGTCGGACCAGCGGCGCCGTGAAAATTTGCGCCGCCCCCGCCATCCATCGTGGATGCGGAGAATCGCGCCCATACTTCCGGTTAGTGGGAGGAGCCATGGCCGGAGCCAAGGGTGGAGCCCAGTAAAACTCCTCATCTACCCCTATGGGCAGAGCCGCGCAACGGCTCGTATACAGAGCCCACAAGGACACGATACATATAATACAAAGCAGTGTGAATGACTAGGTTTATAATTCACCACAGCCTTTGTCCAAGCCCCACCACTGCCCGGGTGATCCCTTCTCTCTCTTACCGGTGGACTCACAGCCACCTTGCGCCTACTCCACTTGAGTAGCCCCCCCCCCCCCACCCCGGGATAGAGAGGAAAGGAAAGTCTCTGCCCACCTTTATCTGGCAGTCTTTCCTGAGTGGGCGGTTTCGAGGGAAAGTCTCTGCCCACCTTGATCTGGCAGTCTTTCCCGAGTGGGCGGTTTCGAGGCGCCCAGAGTACCCCTCGGTCCTAGACACCGGAATTACAGTCAGGGATATTTACTATTGTGACTTGGTCAGAGATTGTTGGTGAGGAATTGAAAACTCAAAATGGACTCCAATTGAAAGCCGAATATAGTATTTATAAATAAAGTATTTATTAAACGTTCAATGTCAATATCTCCAAATGCTAGAAAACAACACTAAATGCTATATGCTTTACAAAACTATGACTATGGAAGGAATACTAAATGGGCTCCACGTAAAAGCTTACTTTACACAATTTTAGCCGTGTCTTAAAACTATGATAGATGCGTGCAACCCCCTTTCCCCAAAAGCCTCATCCACTGTAGTAATCTTGGGAACTTGGCGAAATTCCAGAGGATACTCGCAATCCAAGTTCCAACTTAAACTGCTCAGTGGGTCTCAGGCTGCGTGCTGGAACAAAATGAAAAGGCAGGCACCAGGAGCAGGATGCTGGTGAGCAGCAGCGAGGAGAGAAGCGAAGAGTGCCAAAAAAAGGAAGAGCCATCATTTTATACACCAAGTAAAGGCTACGGCCTTATCTGCTACTGTGATCTTCAGCCCCCATTGAAGCATCCGTGGGCTTAACCTCGTTATCTTCGGTATCAGGTGGGCTTAATTGCACGCTATTGTCCCTCCGGAGGTTGCTGAATGCTCTCCCATTAAGGAAATGGGTTCTAGCTTCCCTCTGGGCCAGGGCCATCAGCGCCTGTATTGAAACTAACCCAGGTGCATTGTTCTTCTGCCGCTCTAGCCTGGTGATGTCACAAACTCCTTTATCTTGCAGATAAACTAATCACCGGCCGGTCTGGGTTTCTGCTGCTTGTGGATTTCGAGAGTTGCCCCTCTAAACACACACAGACAGGGCTGAGGTTGCTGGGAAGTGTTAGTCAAGGTCCTGCAGACCCAAACATTGCTGTGCTTTACTGCTTTAAAGTTCAAAGTCCTTTTCGCAGCTCGTAAAAGGCTCGAATCTTGCCCGGAAAATCTACAGTGGCTGTGCGCATGTGTGTCTCTGCGTGTGTGTCTGTGCATGTGTCTCTGTCTGTGTGTGTCTCTGTGTGTGTCTGTGCCTGTGTGTATCTGTGTGTGTGTCTGTGTCTGTGTGTGTGTCTGTGTGTGTGTGTGTGTGTGTGTGTGTCTGTGTGTGTGTCTGTGTGTGTCTCTGCGTGTGTGTCTGTGCATGTGTCTGTCTCTGTGTGTGTCTGTCTCTGTGTGTCTCTGTGTGTGTCTGTCTCTGTGTGTGCCTGTGTGTGTGTGTCTGTTTGTGTGTGTCTGTGTGTGTGTCTGTGTGTGTCTGTGTGTGTGTGTCTCTCTGTGTGTGTCTGTGCGTGTGTCTGTGTGTGTGCCTCTGTGTGGGTGTCCGTGTGTGTCTCTCTGTATGTGTGTGCCTCTTTGTGTGTGTGCCTGTGTCTTTTTGTGTGTCTGTGTGTGTGTGTATCTGTCTGTGTGTGTGTATGTCTGTCTGTGTGTGTTTCTGTGTGTGTGTCTTTGTGTGTTCATCTGTGTACGTGTCTGAGATGTATGCCTGTGTGTGTCTGTGTGTGTCTTTGCGTGTGTGTCTGTGTGTGTGTCTGTATGTGACTGTGTCTCTGTGTGTTTACGTCTGTGTCTCTGTGTGTGTGTCTCTACATGTGTATCTGCATGTGTGTCTGTGTCTGTGTGTGTGTCTTTGCCTGTCTCTGTGTCCCTCTATGTTTCTCTGTATGTTTCCGTTTGTGTCTGTGTGTCTGTGTGTGTCTCTGCGTGTGTGTGTGTGTGTGTGTCTGTTCCATGTTTCTGGTCAGCGGGAAGCAGGGTTTTCCGTGTTTCTGTGTGTGCGTGTGCATGTGTGACTGTGTCTCTGTGTGTGTAGGTCTGTGTCTCTGTGTGTGCGTCTCCATGGATGTGTCTCTGCAAGTGTGTCTGTGTGTGTCTGTGCGTGTGTCTGTGTGTGTGTCTTTGTGTGTGTCTCTGCATGTGTCTGACTGTGTCTCTGCGTCTGTGAATGCTTTTCAGTGTGTGTCTATGATTGTGTGTCTCTGTGTGTGTCTTTGAGTGTGTGTCTTTGCATGTGTGTTTGTGTGTCTGTGTCTCTGTGTGTGGGTCTGCCTGTCTCTGTGTGTCTCTATATTTCCGTGTGTGTGAGTCTGTGTGTTTCTGTGTGTGTGTGTGTGTCTTTGCGTGTGTGTCTTTGCGTGTGTGTGTCTCAGTGTGTTTGTGTCTCTGCGTGTTTGTGTGTCTCTCTGTCTGTGTGTGTCTCTCTGTCTGTGCGTGTGTGTGTTTGTATGTGTCGTAATGTGTGGGTGTGTCTCTGTGTGTGTGTCTCTGTGGGTGTGCGTCTGTCTCTGTTATGGTGTCTTTGTGTGTGTGGCTGTGTCTGTGTGTGTGTGTCTGTGTGTGTGTCTACCTGTGTTTCTGTGTCTGTGTGCATGTGTTGGCCTGCGAGTCTGTGAGTGTGTGTCTGTGTGCGTGTGTCCGTGTGTGTGTCTCTGCGCATGTGTGTCTTTATGTATGTGAGTGTGTCTGCATGTGTCTCTGTGTGTGGATTTGTGTGTCTGTGTGTGTGTGTCTGTTGTGTGTGTCTGTGTGGGTGTGTCTCTGTGCATGTGTGGCTGTGCGTGTGTGTCTGTGTCTGTGTGTGTGTCTATGTGTGTCTGTGTGTGACTGTGTGTCTCTGTGTGTGTGTCTGTGCATGTGTGGCTGTGCGTGTGTGTCTGTGTCTGTGTGTGTGTCTCTGTGTGTGTCTGTGTGTGACTGTGTGTGTCTCTGTGTGTGTGTCTGTGTGGGCATCTGTGTGTGTCTTTGCATGTCTCCATGTACCTCTGCACACGCGTGTCAGTGTGTGCGTGTCTGTGTGTGCGCGTGTATTTGCCTCTGTGTCAGTGTCTCTCTGCCTGTGTCTATCTGTGTGTCTGTGTGTGTCTCTCTGTCTCTGTGTGTCTCTGTCTGCGTCTGTGTGAGTTTTCTGTGTGTGTGCGTGTGTGTCTCTGCGAGTGTGTGTCTCTGTGTGTCTCTGTATGTCTCCATGTGTCTCTGCGCGCACGTGTCTGTGTGTGTCTGAATGTGAACAAAGAACAAAGGAAACTACAGCACAGGAACAGGCCCTTCAGCCCTCCCAGCCTGCACTGATCCAGATCCTTTATCTAAACCTGTCTCCAATTTTCCAAGGTCTACTTCCCGCCCATTCATATACCTTTCGAGATGATTCTTAAATGACGCTGTCGTGCCCGCCTCTACCACCTCCGCTGGTAAAGCGTTCCAGGCACCCACCACCCTCTGCGTAAAAAACTTTCCACGCACATCTCCCTTAAACTTTCCCCCTCGCACCTTGAAATCGTGACCCCTTGTAACTATCACCACCATTGGGAAAAGCTTGTTCCTATCCACACTGTCCATACCTCTCATAATTTTGTAGACCTCAATCAGGTCCCCCCTCAACCTCTGTCTTTCCAACGCAAACAATCCTAATCTACTCAAGCTTTCTTCATAGCTAGCACACTCCATACCAGGCAACATCCTGGTGAACCTCCTCTGCACCCTCTCCAAAGCATCCACATCCTCCTGGTAATGTGGTGACCAGAACTGCACGCAGTATTCCAAATATGGCCGAACCAAAGACCTATACGACTGTAACGTGACCTGCCAACTCTTGTACGCAATATCCCGTCCGATGAAGGCAAGCATGCTGTATGCCTTCTTGACCAATCTACCAACCTGCGTTGCCACCTTCAGGGTACAATGGACCTGAACTCCCAGATCTCTCTGCACATCAATTTCCCCCAAGTCCTTTCCATTGACCATATAGTCCGCTCTTGAATTTGATCTTCCAAAATGAATCTCCTCTCATTTGCCTGGATTGAACTCCATCTGCCATTTCCCTGCCCAACTCTCCAATCTATCTATATTTTGTTGTATTCTCTGACAGTCCTCCTCGCTATCTGCAACTCCACCAATCTTAGTATCATCTGCAAACTTGCTAATCAGATCACCTATACCTTCCTCCAGGTCATTTATGTAGATCACAAGCAACAGTGGTCCGAGCACGGATTCCTGTGGAACACCACTAGTCACCTTTCTCCATTTTGAGACACTCCCTTCCACCGCTACTCTCTGTCTCCTGTTGCCCAGCCAGTTCTTTATCCATCTAGCTGGTACACCCTGAACCCCATACGACTTCACTTTTTCCATCACCTTGCCATGGGAAACCTTATCAAACGCCTTACTAAAGTCCATGTATACGACATCTACAGCCCATCACTCATCAATTAACGTTGTCACTTCCTCAAAGAATTCTATTAGGTTTGTAAGACATGACCTTCCCTGCACAAAACCATGCTGCCTATCACTGATAAGTCTATTTTCTTTCAGATGTGAATAGATTCTATCCCTCAGTATCTTCTCCAACAGTTTGCCTACCACTGACGTCAAGCTCACAGTTCTATAATTCCCTGGATTATCCCTGCTACCCTTCTTAAACAAAGGGACAACATTAGCAATTCTTCCAGTCCTCCGGGACCTCAGCTGTGCTCAAGGATGCTGCAAAGATATCTGTTAAGGCCCCAGCTATTTCGACCCTCGCTTCCCTCAGCAACCTGGGATAGATCATTTCCGGTCCTGGGGACTTGTCCACCTTAATGTCTTTTAGAATACCCAAAACCTTCCCCCTTCCTTATGACAACTTGACCGAGAGTATTTAAACATCCATCCCTAGCCTCAACATCCGTCTTGTCCCTCTCCTTTGTGAATACCGATGCAAAGTACTCAATAAGAATCTCACCCATTTCCTCTGAGTCCACGCATAAATTCCCTCTTTTGTCTTCAAGTGGGCCAATCCTTTCTCTAGTTACCCTCTTGCTCCTTACATACGAATAAAATGCTTTGGGATTTCCTTAACCTGTGAGATGAGGTGGATCAACAGCAGGAGTTGCACCACAATGTTACCCACCACGACCTGCATGGTCACCGTCATCCTTTATATACACTGTGTCCGAGTTTGAAGCCAGCGTCAGCTTTAGCTCACTGGTTACTTCACAGCATCAACTTAACTGTAAGTTCGAACCTGTCTCACCGTGGGCGCTGCCTTACGTTTATAATATTTTCCAAAACATGCCTGTTGCATGAATAAAAGCAGCACATTTAGAATTAGAAGTAGGTGGATTTTGTTTAGAGATTGCGTCAATCATTTTGAACAAGCGGCTTGTGCCACGTGTTTGCTTTCTGATCTCACACTGCGGAAACCCGAGTTCGATTCCAGCTCTGTGCAATAACTGACCTATCACACTTTGTCAATTACTCACAACCTAAATGGAGGGAAAGAGCATTAACCATTATCTATTATACATTTTTAAACATTTCGGAACAAGATTGTTTCCGCACTCAAATTGGCTAATCCATTATTTTCCACGTGAAACGCTATTCCCCAGATCTTCAACAACACTCAGGGAGTTGGAAAGCCTCCTGGACCAAGCAGCCGATTGATAGCTCCTCCTGCCACAGGCATTCAATCCCTCCGCCACAGCCATCTCAAAATGTACCGCAATAACTCAGACTGCACCTTCCACACCTCCGACCACTATCATTGTGAAGGACATGAACTCCCTAAAAGCACCGTGGGTGTACCTACAGCTGACGGGCAGCAGCGGATCTCCTAGGCAGCTCACCCACCTTCTGAAGGGCAATTCGGGATGGATATTAAATGCTGCCCTGACAAGAAACTCGCCAATCCCGTAATTGTGATCTTTTTTTTAGCATTGCTAATTTGAATTTCTGGGACATGGGGTGAACTGATTTCCATTATTACGGTGGAGGCCATCATGTAATCTCTGCTTCATCGGAACCTGGATCTAAGGTATTTCTAACAGCATGAATCCTGGAACACAGAAACAATGTGGATGTAGCATTAAGGTGGAACGGAGAGTTTTGCACTCTAACCTGGATTTAAACACCCTCTACTCCTTTCTCTCTTTCACACTCTCCTTTATTCTGATTCTGTTTTGTTCCTGTTAGTTTCTAATTAGATTTAAGTTGCTGCCGTTCACCTCAGCTGCATATTCTTCGAGAATTTCTTTTCAGTCAGACATATTTTGCGACGTTGTTGCCGTTTGGAAGCATAGCAAACATGCTGAATAATTGGCACTTCACAGCACTGAAGGAGGATATTTGCTCCATCATTACTGTGTCTGTGTCCATCTTTACTGTTCTACAGACACATGGTCAGAACATTGAATATCGGAGTTTGGGCGCCTTGTTCAAGTTGTACAAGACATAAATAAGGCTACACTTAGAATGATGTGTGAAGTTCTGGTCTCACTATTATAGAGATGATATTATTAAACTAGAAAGAGGGCAGTAACTTTTTTCTAGGATGCAGCCGGAAATTGATAGTTTGAGTTATGAGGTGCGTTTGTTAGACTGGGACATATTCCCCTGGAATGTGGGTGGCAGAGGGGTGAATTTCTCCAGCTCTATAAGATTATTTGGACAGAGATGAGGTCCATCGGCAACATAATTTCCCGAAGTTAGTGGAGGCTAAAACAAGCATACACAGGTTTAAGGTAAGAGCGGAGACATAGAAAAGGGTCCAGAGAGTAATTTCATCACAACTAGTGTGCTGAGTGTTTGGATAGAGTTGTTAGAGGCAGTAATAGACGCGGGTACAATTTTGTCTTCTTAAGGAGATAAGGGATTATGGGGAGATGGCAGGAGAATGGGGATCAGGAAATATCAACCATGATTGAATGGCGGAGCAGACTCAATATGCCGAGTGGCCTCATTCTGCCCCAAGTCCAATGGTTGTTATGGTCTTGAAAAAGAATCTAGAGAGATATCTACGAGAAATTGGTGCAGAGGTATGTTGGCCAAATGTTGGCAATTGAGACAAGACTCGTGGTACACACTGAGCGACATGGACAAATTGGGCCGAACTCAATGCTGCCAACCTCTATGACTCTGTGAACCTATGCCACATTCCAGCACTGTAACACTGCAGATTCGAGCTCTCCAGCTCTCTGTCCAAGTGATTTTGATATTTTACTTTGCGTGTCTGCCTCTGTCATTCTCATGGACAAAGGTCCTTGAGGTAATGAAATTATCTGAGGAACAGGCAGGAAATGACAATGAGGCAGAACCTCAGCTGTGGTCAAACTGAATGTTGGGGTAGGAGTGAGTGGCCGTGTTGTCTCCCTATGTTGTCATTTGCTATCAGCTCCAGTTGCCACAGTACTCGCAGGTGAGTATATCTGTGAGATAAGATTTTTAAGTTGCATCTTTCCAATAATTATTTCAATGTTCTGGGATACAGTTCAGCTATCTTGTCTTCACTGCCTGTGAGATTGGTGGAGGCAGATCCAACAGTGGTTTCAAATCTCAACGTGAGAAATGTGAGAAATCAAATGCCTGCCTGGGGGAAAGGTCGGTCGAGTGGTATTGAATGACCTGTCATTCTAATGAGCTGCTGTGGTTAAACAGAATGAAGTTTTTGGTCAGGTCTGCCTGTGAGTTGAGGTGCATCAACAGCTGGAGTTCCCCCACAGTGTTACCCACCACGGCCTGCATGGTCACCGTCATCCTTTATATACACTGTGTCCGTGTTTGAAGCCAGCGTCAGCTTTAGCTCACTGGTTACTTCACAGCATCAACTTAACTGTAAGTTCGAACCTGTCTCACCGTGAGAGCTGCCTGACGTTTTTAATATTTTCCAAAACATGCGTGTTGCAGAAATAAAAGCAGCACATTTAGAATTAGAAGTAGGTGGATTTTGTTTAGAAATTGCGTCAATCATTTTGAAAAAGTGGCTTGTGCCAAGTGTTTCTGATCTCACACTGCGGAAACCCGAGTTCGATTCCAGCTCTGTGCAATAACTGACCTATCACACTTTGTCAATTACTCACAGGAAAAGAGCATTAACGATTATAGACATAGAACAGTACAGCACAGAACAGGCCCTTCGGCCCTCGATGTTGTGCCGAGCAATTATCACCCTACTTAACCCACGTAACCCGTATACCCGTAACCCAACAATCCCCCCCATTAACCTTACACTACGGGCAATTTAGCATGGCCAATCCACCTAGCCCGCACATCTTTGGACTGTGGGAGGAAACCGGAGCACCTGGAGAAAACCCACGCACACACGGGGAGGATGTGCAGAATCCACACAGACAGTGACCCAGCCGGGAATCGAACCTGGGACCCTGGAGCTGTGAAGCATTGATGCTAACCACCATGCTACCGTGAGGCCCCATTATCTGTTATACATTTAAACAAATTTCGGAACAAGTTTGTTTCCGCAGGCAAATTGGCGAATCCATTATTTTCCACGTGAAACGCTATTCCCCAGATCTCCAACAACACTCGGAGTTGGGAAGCATCCTGGACCAAGCAGCCGATTGATAGCTCCTCCTGCCACAGGCATTCAATCCCTCCGTCACAGCCATCCCAAAATGCACCGCAATAACTCAGACTGCACCTTCCAGACCTCCGACCACTATCATTGTGAAGGACATGAACTCCCTAAATGCACGGTGGGTGTACATACAGCTCACGGGCAGCAGCGGATCTACTAGGCAGCTCACCGACACTTTCTAATGGGCAATTCGGGATGGATGTTAAATCCTGCCCTGACAAGAAACTCGCCAATCCCGTAAAAGTGATCTTTTTATATAATTGCTGCTTTGAATTTCTGGGACATGAGATGAACTGATTTCCATTATTACGGTGGAGGCAATCATGTAACCTCTGCTTCATCGGAACCTGGATCTAAGGTATTTCTAACAGCATGAATCCTGGAACACAGACACAATGTGGTTGTAGCATTAAGGTGGAACGGAGTGTTTTGCAATCTAACCTGGATTTGAACACTCTCACCCCATTTCTCTCTTTCACACTCTCCTTTATTCTGATTCTGTTTTATTCCTCTTGGTTTCTGAAAAAGATTTAAGTTGCTGCCGTTCACCTCAGCTGCATATTCTTCGGGATTTCCTTTTCATTCAGACATATTTTGCGACTTTGTTGCCGTTGGGAATCATAGCAAACATGCTGAATAATTGCCGCTTCACAGCACTGAAGGCGGATATTTGCTCCATCATTACTGTGTCTGTGTCCATCTTTACTGTTCTACAGACACATGATCAGAACATTGAATATCGGAGTTTGGGCGTCTTGTTCAAGTTGTACAAGACATAAATAAGGATACACTTAGAATGATGTGTACATTTCTGGTCTCACTATTATAGAGATGATATTATTAAACTAGAAAGAGCAGTAACTTTTTTCTAGGATGCAGCCGGAAGTTGATAGTTTGAGTTATAAGGTGCGTTTGTTAGACTGGGACATATTCCCCAGGAATGTGGGTGGCAGAGGGGTGAATTTCTCCAGCTCTATAAGATTATTTGGACAGAGATGAGGTCCATTGGCAACATATTTTCCCGAAGTTAGGGGAGGCTAAAACAAGCATGCACAGGTTTAAGGTAAGAGTGGAGACATAGAAAAGAGTCCAGAGAGTAATTTCATCACAAATAATGTGCTGAGTGTCTGGATAGAGTTGTTAGAGGCAGTAATAGACGCGGGTACAACTTTGTCTTATTAAGGAGATCAGGGATTATGGGGAGAAGGCAGGAGAATTGGGATGAGAAAATATCAGCCATTATTCAATGGCGGAGCTGGGTCGATAGGCCGTGGCCTCATTCTGCCCAAAGTCTTAAGGTTTTTATGGTCTTCAAAAAGCATGTAGAGAGATTTCTACGAGAAATTGGTAGGGTGGGATGTTGGCCAAATGTTGGCAATTGAGACAAGACTCATGGCAAACACAGGGCGTCATGGACAAATTGGGCTGAAGGGCCTGTTTCCATGCTGTCAACCTCTATGACTGTGAACGTATCCCACATTCCAGCTCTGTAATGCTGCAGATTCGAGATCTCCAGCTCTCTGTCCAAGTGATTTTGATATTTTACTTAGCGTGTCTGCCTCTGTCATTCTCATGGGCAATGGTCCTTGAGGGAATGAAATGATCTGAGGAACAGGCAGGAAATTACATTGAGGCAGAACCTCAGCTGTGGTCAAACTGAATGTTGGGGCAGGAGTGAGTGGCCGGGTTGTCTCCCTATGTTGTCATTTGCTATCAGCTCAGTTGCCACAGTACTCGCAGGTGAATATAACTGCGAGATAAGATTTTTAAGTTGCATCTTTCCAACAATTATTTAAATGTTCTGTGATACAGTTCAGTTATCTGGTCTGCACTGCCTGTGAGATTGGTGGAGGCAGATACAACAGTGGTTTGAAATTTCAATGTGAGAAATGAGATAAATCAAATGCCTGCCTCTGGGGAAAGGTCGGTCGAGTGGCATTGAATGATCTTCCATTCTGAAATGCTGCTGTGGTTAAACGGAATGAAGTTTTTGCTCACGTCTGGCTGTGAGACGAGGTGCATCAACAGCTGGAGTTCCCCCACAGTGTGACCCACCAGGGCCTGCATGGTCACCGTCATCCTTTATATACACTGTGTCCGTGTTTGAAGCCAGCGTCAGCTTTAGCTCACTGGTTACTTCACAGCATCAACTTAAGTGTAAGTTCGAACGTGTCTCACCGTGGGCGCTGCCTGACGTTTTTAATATTTTCCAAAGCATGCGTGATGCATAAATAAAAGCAGCAGCACATTTAGAATTAGAAGTAGGTGGATTTTGTTTAGAGATTGCGTGAATCATTGTGAAAAAGCGTGTTTACTTTCTAATATTGCATTGCGGCAACCCAAGTTCGATTCCAGCTCTGTGCAATAACTGACCTATCACTCTTTGTCAATTACTGACAACCTAAATGGGGAAAAAGAGCATTAACGATTATCTATTATACATTTAAAAAAATTTCGGAACAAGATTTTTTCCGCTGGCAAATTGGCTAATCCATTATTTTCCACGTGAAACGCTATTCCCCAGATCTCCAACAACACTCAAATAAAAAAGAAAATTACATCACAGGAACAGGCCCTTCGGCCCTCCAAGCCTGCGCCGATCCAGATCCTTTATCTAAACCTGTCTCCTATTTTCCAAGGTCTACTTCCCTCTGTTACCGCCCATTCATATACCTGTCTAGATGCTTCTTAAATGATGCTATCGTGCCAGCCTCTACCACCTCCGCTGGTAAAGCGTTCCAGGCACCCACCATCCTCACCGTAAAAAACTTTCCACGCACATTTCGCTTAAACTTTCCCCCTCAAACCTTGAAATCGTGACCCCTTGTAACTGACACCCCCACTCTTGGGAAAAGCTTGTTGCTATCCACCCTGTCCATACCTCTCATAATTTTGTAGACCTCAATCAGGTTCCTTCTCAACCTCCGTCTTTCCAACGAAAACAATCCTAATCTACTCAAACTTTCTTCATAGCTAGCACACTCCATACCAGGCAACATCCTGGTGAACTTCCTCTGCACCCTCTCTAAAGCATCCACATCCTCCTGGTAATGTGGCGACCAGAACTGCACGCAGTATTCCAAATATGGCCGAACCAAAGTCCTATACAACTGTGACATGACCTGCCGACTCTTATACACAATACCCCGTCCGATGAAGGCAAGCATGCTGTATGCCTTCTTGACCACTCTATCAACCTGCGTTGCCACCTTCAGGGTACAATGGACCTGAACTACCAGATCTCTCTGTACATCAATTTTCCCCAAGACCCTTCCATTGACCATATAGTCCGCTCTTGAATTTGATCTTCCGAAATGAATCACCTCTCATTTGCCTGGACTGAACTCCATCTGCCATTTCCCTGCACAACTCTCCAATCTATCTATATTTTGTTGTATTCTCTGACAGTCCTCCTCGCTGTCTGCAGCTCCACCAGTCTTAGTATCATCTGCAAACTTGCTAATCAGACCACCTATACCATCCTCCAGGTCATTTATGTAGATTACAAACAACTGTGATCCGAGCACGGATCCCTGTGGAACACCACAAGTCACCCTTCTTCATTTTGAGACACTCCCTTCCACCGCTACTCATTGTCTCCTGTTGCCCAGCCAGTTCTTTATCCATATAGCTGGTACACCCTGAACCCCATACGACTTAACTTTTTCCATCAACCTGCCATGGGAAACCTTATCAAACGCCTTACTAAAGTCCATGTATACGACATCTACAGCCCTTCCCTCATCAATCAACTTTGTCACTTCCTCAAAGAATTCTATTAGGTTTGTAAGACATGACCTTCCCTGCACAAAACCATGCTGCCTATCACTGATAAGTCTATTTTCTTTCAGATGTGAATCGATCCTATCCCTCAGTATCGTCTCCAAAAGTTTGCCTACCACTGAATTCAAGCTCACAGGTCTATAATTCCCTGGATTATCCCTGCTACCCTTATTAAACAAAGGGACAACGTTAGCAATTCTCCAGTCCTCCGGGACCTCAGCCGTGCTCAAGGATGCTGCAAAGATATCTGTTATTGCCCCAGCTCTTTCGACCCTCGCTTCCCTCAGTAACCTGTGATAGATCATTTCCGGTCCTTGGGACCTGTCCACCTTAATGTCTTTTACAATACCCAAAACTTCCCCCTTCCGTATGATAACTTGACCGAGAGTATTTAAACATCCATCCCTAGCCTCAACATCCGTCTTGTTCCTCTCCTTTGTGAATACCAATGCAAAGTACTCATTAAGAATCTCACCCAATTCCTCTGAGTCCACGCATGAATTACCTCTTTTGTCTTCAAGTGGGCCAATCCTTTCTCTAGTTACCCTCTTGCTCCTTACATACGAATAAAATGCTTTGGGATTTTCCTTAACCTGTGCGATGAGGTGGATCAACAGCTCAAGTTCCCCCACAGTGTTACCCACCACGGCCGGCATGGTCACCGTCATCCTTTATATACACTGTGTCCGTGCCTGAAACCAGCGTCAGCTTTAGCTCACTGGTTACTTCACAGAATCAACTTAACTGTAAGTTCGAACCTGTCGCACCCCAGGCCCTGCCTGACGTTTTTAATATTTTCCAAAACATGCGTGTTGCAGAAATAAAAGCAGGAGCACATTTAGAATTAGAAGTAGGTGGATTTTGTTCAGAGATTGCGTCAATCATTTTGAAAAAGCGGCTTTTGCCACGTGTTTCATTTCTGATCTCACACTGCGGAAACCCGAGTTCGATTCCAGCTCTGTGCAATATCTGACCTGTCACACTTTGTCAATTACTCACAGCCTAAATGGAGGAAAAGAGCATTAACAATGATCTATTATACATTTGTAAAAATTTCGGAACAAGTTTGTTTCCGCAGGCAAATTGGCTAATCCATTATTTTCCACGTGAAACGCTATTCGCCAGATCTCCAACAACACTCAGGGAGTTGGAAAGCATCCTGGACCAAGGAGCCGATTGATAGCTCCTCCTGCCGCAAGTGTTTATAGTCAAATTCTTCACCCGGTAGTCTGGCTCAATAAAATGAGAGACGGATTTGTAGGTATAGTATCATTTAATAATAAGCAACTTGCAAGGCTGGCTTACTCGTAGGACCTCAGAACACACACCCAGCCGGCTTCTGGGAGCCCAGAGCAAGAGAGACCGAGGACAAAGGGTCTCTATAGATATTTTCAAAATCACAGTAAGATTCACATATAAGCTTCCCATTGGTCATTCTATACCCCTCCTGACCTGGCCATATATCCTGTATGGGTCACTTTGCATCCCTCAATCCTGGGCCCCCTTGTTACCCAGCATCCTTTTCACCATTCTCTCCATGAGGCTACCCTCCCCCTTTCTAGCCAGGCTTTGCTAAATTCCTTTGTTCTTTGTCTGTGAGCTCACTACCATCGGACCGGCCCTATTATCTATACTATTTTAACTAATAATCCTATTTTTTATCACATTCATTTGTTCAAATCCTCATTCCCTCCTTTTATCATTTCATGATAACCTATTGGTTCGAGCGGCAGTCACGGCCCCTCATCTAGGAACATTTGTCGCTATATTTATAATTCCTGTTGCAGCACCCCATCATCCGCTGCACCCTTGTGGACCTGAACAGCCAAGACTCTAGGTGCGGCTATCTGTTCCACCGCATTCTGCATTTTACCCATCATGCATTTAACGATGGCCAGGCTCACAAAGATGCTGCCGAGTGCCACTGTTAGATACATGACCATATTTATCAACCAATCCTTCCAACCTCCGAATCCCCAGCTACCCCAAGAGCCATGGTCCTGCACACTGTCCAGGTGGTCCCTGATGCGATCCATAAATGTAGTGATGTTAGCGGTTAAATCTTGAACTCCCATGATACACTTACCCTGCACTATGGTGCATACCCCACCTTCACGGGTCGGAAGATAGTCAACAGCATACCGGTTCTGCATGGCAAACATCCGCAGTTGAGATAGTTCCTTTGTTATTGCCCCGAGGGCCCGCAAGGTTTCGTTTCCCAGGATGGTAAGGCCGCAAATAAAATAATTCATATCGTTGACAGCCAAGGAACGCCCCACACCCCAAGGAACCCCCCACACCCCCCAGTGTCAAGGCGCTCAGAATTCCCCATTCAGCTGAGTGGCCTCGGTTGGGTGCTAGGACCTGAGGTTTCTTCCAACCGCAGAATTCGGCTGAGACTGACCGGCGTGCCAATTGATGGTGCAGTATCCACTCAGTGGGTCAGGAGACTGTGGTGGGGTTAGAGTCCCGATAGCAATTTGGCGGGGAAATGGGGGTGACAAAACTTTGCTCCGTGTACAGGCTAGCATCACAATCAGTATATTGGTTGAGCAGGGTTCCCCCAGTAGCCCATTTAATCCAGCTTTGGAAAGCCCATTCGGGCCTCATAGCAATGCGGAATGCCCTGGACCCAACAGTGATATGAGAGACATTCGCCCAGCCACAAAGGAGCTGGAGGCCGGCGTTCAATGGAACGCAGGTGGTCTTATGACAGATGCATTGGCCAGACGCCTGAGTGACGTGACACCTCCTATCCGTACAGGTGGGGAACAGACATGTTATATTCGTTTCCACCTCCACTAGCAAACACCCGTACCCCGGACTGCTAAAACAATTCTCGTACGACCGGGAATCTCTATTGGGAGTGAAGGGGCTAGGTATATACGCCCTCCACTGTCGAAGCTTATCATACTGTGAGTGGGAATAATCCCGAGGAAGTGAAAGGCAAATAGCCGGTGGGACCGAACCCGGATCGTAAGGAAGAGTAACTTGTTCAGGCGGTGGCTCGGAACTCTGACAATGAACCACAGTTTGGGGAGCGCCCCAAACCGGTGAAACAGAAAATAACCTAGACACCGATGCGGGGTTCGGGTAACAGACAACCCGTCCCTGGCCATACAAACGGTGGTAAATCTGGTAGAAGAGATTCATACTGCCCAAGTTACCCCCCACCCGGGTCCTAAATGAATCAAGTACATCCTCCGAGAACCTACGTTCTAGTTGGACATCCCTCCTCACACGGCCCTTCCTTTGTCTAGTCCCTTTCTCTCTCTCACAACCTCTTCCTACCCCCTCCTCACAGTCTGATTGCATCTGCAAGGCACCAAGGTGAACACATCCAAAATCAAATTTACATGTACTCCAAAAACAAGGCAATGTCCATGCAGTCTTCCCTTCCCATCGTTGGGACCGGTGCAATTGCTTCATGAGTCCTGCACTGTCCGTTAACCTGATGACCTTCCATGAGTCGATACCACGTCCTCGTATATGGGGGCAGCGGAGAACGTCACCTCTGCATAAGGGAAATGTCCTTGTAGTTTGGTTGGGATCGCAGATGTAGATGATATTCCCCTGTTCCATTTCCGCCGCCGATGAAACTCCAAGCGAGGCGATGGCGAAGATCACACAGGCGGTGTGTAGCCACCCCATCATGCTTCACACCTGTAAAACAACGCTGGGTAAGGGAGGCAGGTTAGTGACAGACCTTTTTACAGTGGTGGGGGTGGACCCAAGCACTCCGCCCCTCCACTTTGACTGCAGTGGTGGTGGTAAGGAGAACTTGGAATGGTCCCTTCCATCGCGGTTCCGACCCTTTCTGAGTCCAATTTTAGGCCATGACATAACTACCAGGCTGCACTGAAAGCGAGCTATGTAATGGGGACGGTGATGGGTGAGCTGCTCGAACCTGGCCATGGAGCTCCTTGAGTACCTTAGTGAGGGCTAGAACATAGGTAGTCATTTCTTCAGTCATATGGTGAAACTGAACCAGCCTAGGAACATGCAGGTTCCAGTGAGTTCGAAGGGGCCTGCCATAAGGATATCGGCAGGGGAGAGCCGGGCCGATCCCGCAGGTGTAACCCGCAGCTGGAAGAGGGCAACGGGAAGGAACTTAATCCATGTCAATCCCGTATCTGTTCTTAATTTAGCCAATTTAGTTCTGAGGATCTGATTGTGTCTCTCAACCAACCCGGCTGCCTGCGGTCTGTACGCACAGTGCAACTGTTGGCGTATGCCCAACTGGGAGCAGAACTCCTTGTTAATCTGTCCAATAAAATTAGGCCCTTTATCATAACTTAACTGGGCTGGTATGCCGTACCGGGGAATGATTTCCCGCAGCAGAACTTTGACCACAGTAGCAGCTTTATTAACGGTAGTCGGATACGCCTCAACCCATTTGCTAAACACATCCACAATGACCAAAATATATTTATAACATTGACACCTTTCCAACTCAATGTAATCCATCTGGCGCGTCTCAAGGTGACCACTGGGCAACGGGGTTTGCCCCACCCCACAAGGAATACCTTTACCTGTGTTATATTGCTGACAAATCAAACACCGATTACTGATACTCTGGGCCAGCCCCTGCATTTTAGGCTGCCACCAAGTGTCCAGTAACAACTCACTAGTCCCCCGAGCCCCACAATGAGTTGCAAAGTGTACACATTCGATGACCCATAAAGCTAGTACATCAGACATACCAGTCTGATGAGCTGCAGTGGTCCATAAAGAAGAAACAGAATCATATGTACAACCTAACCGTTTCCACATTTGTTTATCACTCACAGGAGCGTCCTCCTGTAACCTTATGACGTATTGGATGGTTCGCATTGGCTTGTCAGGCAGACCTATTTATTGCAGAACGTCTAGTCTGACTCAATATTTTAGGCACCATCACTTGCTGAGTTTGCACAGCTGTCCGCGCTGTACAATCTGCACGTTCATTACCAACGTCAACTGGGGTCTTACCGTTTGTATGGGCCGCGTATTTAAAGACGGAAATCTGCGCGGGCATAAGGAGGGCCTGCAGTAAATCATAAACTCAACCCCGGTGGGATATCTCCGTGCCTGCCGAGTTAAGTAAGGGCAAAACGTTCGGCTTGTTGGGCTGAATAAGGGGTCTGAAAAGCGGACGCTTCTAGGGTCAGGCCATCCTGATCCACGATTGCGTAACCGGACAGTCTCTGGCTAGTGGGGCTGATTAATGCACTGCCATCAACATACATAATCATGTCAGGTTAATCTAACGGTATATCGCTCAGATCTTCCCTTATCGAAGCAGCTTCCTGAATCAGGGCTAGACAGTCGTGGCCAGGCGTGTCTTCATGGTCAGGGGGGACCGCTAAGAAAACAGGCTGGATTGATAGTGGTACAATATTTAAATGTCAGACGTGGATTGTTTAAAAAGTATATTTCATTCCTATTCTGACGAGCTGCGGTAAGATGCTGCGTCTGCAGTTGTCCCAACAGTGCGATGACCGAGTGGGAGCCATAGACCGTAATGTCCTGTTGGAGAGTTATATTGGCAGCAGCCTGCAGACTATTTTATATCGCTGCCAGGATCTGTGTGCAAACAGGGTGGCTCAACGCCACTGGATCAAGTTTGGAAGAGTAATATGCCACAGGCCGGTGCTTATCCCCATGTTGCTGGGTGAGTACCGCTGTTGAACACCCTTCCAGAACAGTACAGTATATCTGGAACGGTCGGTCGTACAGGGGCCTACCGAGGGCCGGTGCTTGTAACAAGGCCTTCGTCAGCCAACGGAAGGCCTCGAGTGCCTCGGTGGTGAGAGTAAAATTCCCCCCTTCGCTAGTGTAATTCATCGGCAGCTTTGTATAGACAGCGATGTTCGGTATCCACTGCCTGCAATAATTCACCATATCCAGCCAATGACGGTCCTCCTTGGCTGTGGTCGGGGCGGGGAATTGGCATATGGGTTCAATCCTACTGGGTTCAAGACTTCTGTCTGAGGCTGTAAGTAACACCCCTCAGAACTTGACCTTTGTCTGAGCCACCAGGACCTTTGATTGTGAAACAACGTAACCCAACGAGGCTAGGTGGTTTAATAACTGGATCACATCATCCCTGTTACTGGGCTCATCGGGACTCGCTACCAATAGGTCATCAACATACTGAACTAGAGTGGAACCATGCTCCAAAGTCAAGGTCTGGAGTTGGGTCTGCAGACATCTGGAGAAGAGAGTGGGTGAGTTGACGAACCCCTGAGGCAGTCGGGTCCAGGTATACTGCTGTCCATTATGAAATGAAAATGAAAATCGCTTATTGTCACGAGTAGGCTTCAATGAAGTTACTGTGAAAAGCCCCATTATAAGTGAAGGCAAACAAATATTGACTTTCAGATGCGAGTGAAAGGGCAAAGAAAGCGTGCTGGAGGTCAACTATGGCGAAGACCCGGGCTCGAGCTGGAATTTGAGTTAGTATGTGGGCAGGATTAGGGACGAGAGCATGTAACGGCTGCGCAATGGCATTGATTGAACGTAAATCCTGCACTAACCGGTACTGGTCTGGTTTGCCTGGTTTGGGCACCACAAGTATTGGGGTGTTACATTCATATTGGCAAGGGACCAGGATACACTGTTGCAACAGTTCCCGGATTAATTTGTCTATAGACGGGGCATCTTGGGGTTTCAGGGGGTATAGCCGAATGGAAGGCAGCGTTACATGGTCCTTCATCGTTACCTTAATGGGTGTAACATGTGTTTGTCCCACTTGTGAAGGGCATTCTGGCCAGACCTGTGGGTTGACATATTCCAAAACGTCACGTCCCAGATGATGCTGGAGTTGAGTGTTCATCGTTTCAGGGATTTCAAAATATTTTATGGAAGTGCCGCCTGGCAAGACTTGAAATGCGTACTCTGTTGGATCTGAATGATCCACTGCCCTCCTTACCATAGGCCCCAGATCCTTGGCATGGTATTGGTCTTGGACTTGACGTGTAATGTGAGGGCCCATAGAAGCTGACTGTTGCCATAAATGTGGCGGTATTGTAACAAAATCGGCTGTGCCTTCTTTTTCCGTGACTGTGGCTGTAATCTTGACCGGCCATTCGGTCCCAATTAACGGCCGGTATTTGTCCTCCAACTCCCTGTTCTGTCCGGTTCAGTCATAGGCCAGGGTAACGTAGTGCAGTGAATGTTCAATGTCCAACGTCCACCACTGGGATGTGACAGAAATATAGCACTGTTGTCTCATCCTCCATGATTGAACCGTTACCCCTTCATCCCCGCACTCGAACTGTAGCTGGAAGATACACAGTAAATCTCTGGCCAGCAAGTTACAGTCCAATCCAGTAGTCACCACAAACCGATGATCTGTAGACTTATTTTCATAAGTGACTGTCACAGGTACATAAATAGGATACTCACACACCTGGCCTTGGAACGCCGACAAATGCTGGGTGTGGTCGGATAGTGGTAGTTGAAGTTCTGGTTGCACTGAAGACATGGCTGCTCCATGCGGCGATTGCAAATGGGTGATGTTGATCTCCTATCTGCAGGGAGATAATAGGTTCTCTGTCCGATTGGAGAGTCCGTATGACTCAATTAGCGACTCACTCTTGTGTTGGGAAAGGGTTTGCCTAGAAAACGTCGGTGTACCTCGTCTGTCCTCCCCTTGGTGGGTACCCCCTCCTTTGGTTCGGGTAGTCTCCTCCTGCTGGCTGTCTTCTAAAGGGGCATTCTGATGCCAGTGATCTGTACGGCCACAATTAAAACATGCATTGTTCCCTCTTTATCTGCCCCGTCCTCTTTTCCCAGTAGACCAATGACCCCTTGGTGCATACGGTGGGGGTGGCAGTTGTAAAGCTGCTGGGGCATATGGTGGGACATAAAGAGGGGCTGCGGATCCATTCGGGTGTGTTAGATATCCTCCCCTTTGTTGACCACCCAACCAAGGTCACAATATTGTGGTTCCAGCTGGTAAGCCACTGTATCTGCCGCTGGTTGGGGTCTCAGACCATCCTTTCTCATCACGTACTCCGTCTTAATCTTTGTAACTGAGCCTCCTTCCTGGCCTTCACCCTCCTTCCAATAAAATCTGACTGCCCGGGCCAGCTGGGAAGGGTCGTTCTCTGTCCAATTCATGTTATTACATTTCACGGCAGTGGCCACAGAAGGTGGTAGGCAATGCATTAACACAGCACAGTACTGAGGGGAATTCTGGCCATTTCTGATACAGCAAGTCGCCTGACTGCGCACGGTAGAGTTCATTAAAGCGTTCCAGAAATTCCTCTGGCTCCTCAGGCTTTTTAGGTTTGATATCTAAGATAATAGAGATGTTTATGGGCTTTTTAAACGTGGCATTCAACGCATTCAGCATCTGTCTGTCTATCATCGTCAAAGGCATGGGCTTGTTGGAGTGCGGCGTGGCTACCATAATTTAAATGGTTAAGGTGACTGCGGAATTCTGCTGGGGTTAAAACCTGGTGGACTGGGGCCCAGAGGTCCCGTGAATCAGCGTGATTGACTGAAATGGTGGTTCTCAGATAGTCCACGAAAGCAGCAGGAAATTTCTTCCTGTCTGGGATTGCAGCCAGAATAGCCATCATTTCACTGGCTCTCCATGGGAAATAAATATCTATAGTGGGTTGGGCGGCGGCTGTCGCAGCGTCAGGATTCGGTATCTTCCTACCCGGCAACTGTCTCAGAGTCTCACTAGGGGGCGCTTTAGCGGATTCCTCTGGCTCCTCAGAGACCTCAACGTTTTTCCCTTCCACTAGGGGGAGCTCCGGCCCCTCAGAACCATCCGCCCCCCCCCCCCCCCCGTTTTCTTTGTTCCTACATGTGTCTGTCTCAAGATTTCGGCCTTAAAGGATCCCTGTGGTATGGACAATTCTTGCCGTATAGGATCAGACCCCTCTCTTATTGTCCGGGATCTGGTCCTAGAACTAACGGGGCTTGTGGAACCGAGCTCCTCTTCTCTAACCGCAACGAAATGGACTGGAGAGGCTGGTATGATGTGAATCTGGAAAGGAGCAACTGGATATAATTTATGATATCCTGGGGGCTCTGGAATTAGTACAGGCAATGCTACTGGTGCAGTGGGGACTCTACCCGACATGGTCCAAGTATCTAAGTCACCGTCTACCTCTGTCAATGCAAGGCCAGCCATTGAACAACGTAGCCCATTTTTTAAAACTCGAGTTTGCCCCAGTAGGCAGCTACCTCTCTTTACTCGCGCGTTTTTTGAATGCACACTCCTTTTTCAAGACCTCTAGAGTTTTCTGAGTCCCGCCTTCACTAATTGGAATCCCCATTTTAAGGGCATTGTCTTGCCAACTTGATAACATGATTTTATCCCTCTCCTCTTGACAATATTGTCTCCATAGTCCAATCAACTCTTTCGCTCGGAGGCTTTGATGTTTCTTCCAAATTTCCCCCTGAATTTGTTTAATTTAGTCGAGATATTTAGTGCCCCCTAGTGGCCATTCGTCTCCCAATCTCTTTCTTAAAGTTGCTGATAGTTTTCTAAAATCTTTCGCTTTATCCGGATAAGTATCACATAATATTTGCAAAGAACTGTTTGGATCACTCGTATTATCCAAGCAATTCCCCATTATCTCGAACTAGTCCTCAAGACTGCGTTGTTCGCCGCTACAGTCCAAGGATACAATTTTACTGAACCAACTATAGTTCCCAAAACACACATGGAACTGAATCTCACAAACAACCTCCAACTGAACTGTCCCAATTAAGACATCCCATCAGTTAAACCAACCCCTAACTGAACTGTAACATAACAATTACATCCCATCAGTTAAACCAACCCTTAGTCGTACCTACAGCGACTGATTTTCCAACTTTTCTAATCCCCAGACTGATCTTTGATTTCGTCGAGACGATTGTACCGTACCAGCCGCAATTGACCAGGCCAATCAGTCCATGGGAAAGGGGAGATCAACGTGGCAATTTTAAGCTACTCACGTTGTGGGCCCAGGTCCACTTTCCGTGTCCAAAATCAGCCTAATTCTGAGTTCGCAGCTGGCCGGTGACCGTCTAGAGAAACCGGGTTTCAGGCACCAAATGTTGAAAGTTAAATTCTTCACCCGGTAGTCTGGCTCAATAAAATGAGAGATGGATTTGTAGGTATAGTATCATTTAATAATAACTAACTTGCAAGGCTGGCCTACTGGTAGAACTCCAGGACACACAGCCCCCTCCTGTGAGTTCCACAGTAAGTGAGACCGAAGACAAAAGGGTTTCTGCTGATGTATTCAAACACACAGTAAGAGTCACATATAAGCTTCCTATTGGTCATTCTATACACCTCCTGACCTGACCCTATGTCCTAATTGGTCACTTTGCATTGTAACCCCAGCATCATTTTCACCATGCTCACCATGCGGCCACCCCCGATAGTTTCAAACAGGCTTTTGCTAAATCTCTTTGTCCTTTGTCTGTGAGCCCCCTACCATCAGACCAGCCCTACTAACATCCTATCTTAACTAATAATTCTAATTTTATCACATTCATTTATTCATTTCCTCAAAAGCAGCAGTGTCCCAAGATCGTTTCCCCCCTGGGTCACAGTCTGTGCGGAGACAGCACGTTCTCCTCGTCTCTGAGTGGGTTTTCTCCGGGTGTTACGGTTTCCTCCCACAGTCCAAAGACGTACAGGTTAGTTGGACTGACCACGAGAAATTGCCCTTAGTGACCAAAAAGGTTAGGAGGGGTTATTGAGTTGATAGGGTGGAAGTGAGGGTTGAAGTGGGTCAGTGCAGACTCGATGGTCCGACTCGTCTCCTTCTCCACTCTATGTATTCCCTAACTTTCGAAACTTGTCCAGTACTTACAGTTTTAGTATCTCGATAAATTTATCCAGAAACTGCAAGTTTCACTGTCTCTGCAACCGCTCCAACTAAATTATTTATGTCAGCTCTGCACTCTCCCTATCGGTTTAAAGTCCTCCAGCCCCACAAGCCGTCCTATTATTGAAACCTCTTTCCATGCCGAGAACCCTCCCTATCGATGTAACCTCTTCCAACCCGAACAATACTTCCCGTCTCTGTAACCTCCTCAATTCCAACAAAACTCCCCTCTGTGTAATCTCATCCAGCACCAACATTCCTCCCTATCTCTGTACTTTGCTCAGGCACATAACACTCTCCCACTCTGTGTACTCCCCTCCATCTCCAAGAACACTCTTTACCTCTGTATTCTCATCCAACTCATGCAACAAGCCGTATTTCATAAACCTCTTCCAAACACACAAACCGCCACTATCCTTGAAACGTCCTCCAGCCCCAACAAGCTTTCCTTTCGCTTTAACTACGTCCCTCCCTACCTCTTAAACCTCCTCCAGACCCACCAAACCTCAATAATTGTGGAATTTCCAACAACAACAATATCTCACATTATGTCCGTTCCCTGCTCATGCTCATGACACCTTCCCTATCTGTGCAATCACCTCTGTATTCTACTCCAGTTCATACAACTGATAACCTTGGTTCGTACACATTTTGGAGAACATTTCCTAAATTTTACGCTCTGGACACTGGTCTTTTGATGCATCTTGTTCATGTGCATCTATTGATTCGACAGACATCTCTCCAGCTTCGCACTCCTTTTATGATTTATTCGATCTGCCCCCGAAACACCTTTGGACTCTCCCTTAAATGTTTTCAGTTCAACTCATCAATGCGTTTCCACATTGCAAATAGACAACCTTCACTTAGTAAAGAAGCGTAATTTAAACTAATCCCTCAATTAATCAGGGACAAGCCGATGTTCTTGAGTTCCGGATGCCCATTCCTCACTCATGGACAGATATTTTGATCTCATAATCTCCATCTTCAAACTAATGACTCCTTTCGGTTTGGTCAACCCTCAAACTGGGCTTATTAAGGAAGAGAAGTACAGCCTTCGCCTGATGGTTCGATAGATAAAACAACGCAGGAAAGATTAGATACTTGCAAAATAAAGTTACATTGTAAGCAGTGTCCTGATTTTAATTCTGAGATGTTACAAATTGCTGTCGGCACCATATTAGCTTGTTGAAGAAATGTTTTATCAATGCCTAAAACACTCTTTCTATATCAACAATCCTTCCCAAAAAATGAATGTCAACATTTGCATTTAATTTCCATCATCGGTTACACATCGTTGGTGATATACGAGATTTGGGAATTTAAACCTCATATATCTTTACTGCAATGAAGATAATACACATTACCTCACTGTTTTCTGCACACGAAATCTTGGGCTCTTTCGTTCCATGATTGCATTCATAAACTTTCAGGTAGGAACGTTTTTATTGATCAGAACGTAAGAACGCTGCAAAGGAACACAACAAAGTTTAATTAACTGAGAAACATCAGGGAAATGGAGTATAATCGGGGCAAATGTGAAATTGTCAATTTTGATAGGAAGAATTAAATCAGAACGAATTAGCTAATGGGCAAGAGAGAGAATGTTTTGAGGCACAGATGGATTTGGTTGTCCTCGCGTATATCATAAAACACAAAGGTGCAGGTACAGACAGTAATGAGGAAAATTAATGGAATATTATATTTTGTTATGAGGTGCATTGATTACGAAGTAGCGAAGTAAAATGTCAGTTGTATGGGGCATTGCGGAGACCATATCTGGAGTGCTGTGCTCAGTATTGGTCTCCTTATTTAAGGAAATATGAACAACATTGAAATGCGAGCTGGAGTAGGTCTTTCGGCCCTTGAAATCTGCCCAGTAGGTCATTATTATCAGGCTGATTACACACCTCAGTAAACTGTTCCCACCATCTCCATGCCCCTTGACCCTTTAGCCCACGTACACATATGTAACTTCTTCTTGAAAATATAGAATGCACAAACGAAAGTTGTAAAAACGTTCCGAGCCGTTCAAGCAGTTGTATGGAATTTGCCTGATTAGCCATGATCATATCAAATGGTGGCGCAGAATCGAAGGGGCGTATGTCCGACTTCAGCATAGGTTGTCTATGTTTCAGTGTGTCAATCGGATCAATACGAAGAATGGACGGGTTCCAATGCGAGCACAGTTTTCTGAGATTATGTAGGGGTTTCGAAGAGTAAAAACTGACTTTATAGAAACATTTGACATCCTGAGGGGTTTTTGAAGATTGGATGGGGAGAGGTTATTGTCGGAGATAAATTTTTACAAATAAGGACTGAGATGAGGAGCATTTTCTAATCTATCGAAAGTCCATGTTCACTGGAATTATATTCCTCAACAGTCAGTGGAAGCAGACTCTTTGCATATTGTCAAATTAGAGGGAAAATTATTGATTAACAAGAAGGTAAAGGTTATCAGTGGACAGGAATTTGGCATTGAGGTTACTATAAGGGCAGTCATGATCTTATAGAATTGCCGAGCAGAACTGAGTGGCCAAGTGACCGACCCATGTTCCTAGTTCATATACAGCATGTTCGTAAATACCTGTGTCTTGGGCATTTCTCCCTTCTTCGACCTCATTTTTCGACATAAAGTATTCAGTCTTCCACCATTACCCCTTTGCATTTGTCCTCCAAATGCACAGTGAGATGTGTGTCCAGGTGAATTCGCCCCACTATGGTCATATTTCAGGTGAAACAATGCTGTTTATTAAAATCACAGCAGAGAACAATTATGACCTAAAACAAAAAAGAGGTGCTATTCCCTCGAGAATTCCTCTAAGCCACCCGACTGTGTTTCGAGATCCACAATGAATTTTTTTTCTCGCCGCCGGAATCTATTAATGTGGTTCAATCGTGTCTTCTTCACCAGCTAGGGGTTGCTGAGGACAGGTTCTTTACTTCCGCCCGCTCCCCCCGTTTATTTCTTCCAGGTACATTGACAACAACATATCTGTGACTTCCCATATGTGCCACTTTCCTTGACCTAGAATGTTCAATCGTTTTTTGCTCCATGTTTCCAATACAAGTTCCCAGATCTCTCCCATATCTTCACGATTTTCATCTAAATTGTGCTTTCTCTGTCCTCACGTTAGTGAAACAGGATTTACAATAATATCCTGCTTAAAATCAACAATTGCCAAAGCATCTGAATAGACCCGACACAAGCACAGATGATAGGTGAGTGTTCGTGAGCGATCACTTTGGGGCCAGTCATCATACTTTCATAGGTTTTAAAATAGATATGGAGAACGTAGGTCTCGTCAAAAATGTAAAATTTTAAATTGGGAGAAATACCAATATAAATGGTATTCGAAAATATCTTTCAAAAGTTGGTTGGCGAAGACTGTTGCCAGGCTATGGTACGGCACGTAAGTGGGAGGCATTCACAAGTATGTTAACGGGAGCGGGAGAGAGACAGTGAGCCAGAGTGCAGCTTGGTAATCAGGTAGTTGATTAGACTTACACCCAAGACCAGCGCCCTTCATTTCCGGGAGCGGGAGAGAGACAGTGAGCCAGAGTGCAGCTTGGTAATCAGGTATGTGATTAGGGTTACACCCAAGTACCAGCGCCCTTCATTTCCGGGAGCGGGAGAGAGACAGTGAGCCAGAGTGCAGCTTGGTAATCAGGTAGGTGATTAGGCTTACACCCAAGTACCAGCGCCCTTCATTTCCGGGAGCGGGAGAGAGACAGTGAGCCAGAGTGCAGCTTGGTAATCAGGTAGGTGATTAGACTTACACCCAAGTACCAGCGCCCTTCATTTCCGGGAGCGGGAGAGAGACAGTGAGCCAGAGTGCAGCTTGGTAATCAGGTAGGTGTTTATACGTATCCCCAGGTTCCAGCGGCCTTCATTTCAGGGAGCGGGAGAGAGACAGGGAGCCGGGGTGCAGCTTGGTAATCAGCGAGGTGCCTAAACGAACCTCCAGATTGAGCGGCCTTCATTTCCGGAAGCAGGAGAGAGAGGGAATGAAGTGCAGCTTGGAAATAAGTTAGGTCCTTAAACGTACCCCCAGGTTCCAGCTCTCTTCATTTCCGGGAGCGGGAAAGAGACAGGGAGCCGGAGTGCAAAGAAGGTTTGCCAGGATGTTGCCTGAACTCGAGTGTATTGACAACGAGGAAGCGTTCAATAACTTAGGAATGTTTTCACTGGAAATACGAAGGCTGAGGGGAGACCAGTTATAGGTCTACAAAATTGTGAGAGGCATAGACAGTGTGGATAGTCAGATACTTTTTCAAAGGGTGAAAAGCCACTTACAAGAGGTAAAATGATCAAGGTGAGAGGTGGGACGTTTACCTTGTACGATTGTCATGCAGAGAGTGGTAGGTGCCTGGAACGTGTTGCCAGAGGATGTAGTGGAAGCAGGCACATTGTAGACATTAAGATGCATCTGGATGTGTACATGAATAGAGAGGAAATACAGGGATACTGACTGACAAAGAGAAGAGGTTTATTTTTTAGTTCGAACATCATAATCGGCACAGGCTTGGTGGGCCGAAGGGCACGTGATAGTGCTCTACTTTTCTTTGTTCTTTGTACTATGCACCTGAACTCACAGGAAGCTCTCGAAATCCGCTGATGTTAGCTTCATACCATCTAGATCGAGAAAGTACACTGTATCTCCTTTCTTGGTCCAAATTAGATGATCTCGCACTTTCCAGCTTCCAGTCCTAATGTGATTGCTGTAGCAAATGATTATTCACCATATCTGTAATGTTGTCTTAGTCATTGACAACATCCCCATTGTCTGTCTTTAGCCGCCAATAGTGCTCCTGATCGCCGGCTTTCCTTTTATGACGCTGTTAAACTTATTCTTTTTTTATATTGATGTCACTTACAAGTTTAATTTCATTATTTTTTTTATAGCACTTATAATCTGCTTTTTGGCCCTTTGAAAGCATTGTGCTTCTTTCACAAAGGTGCCTCTGCAGAATCTAATCACAATGCTGTAGATTCTTGCGTACTGAAGTATAAACGCACAAAATAAAATACTTGGGTGACGGAAATAACCTTGCAACTTCTTTGTAGCATGTACCCTTAAATTACGAAAAAAATCCAGATACAGAAGAAAGGAAATTTCGCACAGGAACAACAGCTCTGTCAGTCAGCGAGAGCCGTGGGTGAAATGGGAGTCTCACTTGAAATGAAACAGGCATCGGAAGAAAAAGTGGTGTTTGCTTCTCCGCCTAAGTGTGGAGTTGATAATGGGAAAACAACAAACCTGCAGGGTAACCTGAATAAAAAAGTAAAATTAAGCTCGAAATGGATAATTTTATCATTCTTATTTCAAACATGATATTAAACGTGGCCGGTCAATAGGCTCAGAGCCAGCTCGTCGATTATGATTGAAATGTCAGATTTTATACTTTTTACATATTGTAACATTTGTTACCACATCCAGATTGCATTCAGTGTTTGTGCTGAGAGCGTGTGGTTTTGTCTTTTCAATGTCCATCACAGAATTTAAAATCTGTTACCGAATGTTCTGTACTTTAAAAAAAATCTAAATAAAAGCTGAACCTGAAACACAAGGAAACTTTCCACCGTCTCCTCAATACAATTGAAAAATGACAGAGACGATGATGTAAAATGTCTATTGTCAAGTTTTCTTTCTATTTTCGAAGTACAAAAGAGCCAAGTTTAAACTGTTCTTTGATGTAAATGTCTCTTTCTCTCGATGTTGCCGTATGTTTAAAATATATGTTGTATCAAATGTATTATATTTTCCTGCATTTTCTACGACAGCAGATCAGTTGTGTTGGTGAAAGATGTTGAGGATTATTGTCGGTGATACTGTCTAGGAACAGCTAAATATTTGTAGATACATTACAGATCATAGGCCCCCAAAAGACGTTGAATCAGAAGTATGTCATTTATCCGATTAGGTCTGTTCCACAGTCCAGTAAGAACAAGACTGATCCGGCATGATAATCCTCTAGACCACTTTTATACCCTTATTGATTAAAATTATATCTATCTCAGCGTTGAACATACTTAAAATGATGTGATGCAGTTCAGCTAAGGATTTGAGAAACATATTGGGGTTGACATGACTGTCAGACTAAATGTCTGCTCAATCTCAACTACCTTCAATTTGCAGCGATTTATTGGAGAAATACTTTATTAAATACTTCATTTAAAATATAGTCATTAATAAATTGAATTGAATTACTCTTCAAATGACGATGGAGGCCAACATTATATTTCTCACCCATTTTTCTGCCTTTGCACTGTTTAGAGTGACAGAATATGTCAGGAACATGCACTCAGAAATCTTTCATTATTAATGCACCAATATTCTTGTACCTTCATGGGTCAACTTGCCAGTCAGTTGAGTAAAGATGCTACAATATTTACCCAGTCTCTTGCAGAGTAGCAAAGCCGACATGTTTGTTGCAAACACAAAGAAAAATGTTGCTGAGAAGCTGACGAATTGGCATTGAGTTATATTTCGGGTAATCCTAAAGCATCTTTGAGTCTGCCGAGCCTCACAACACTCCCTGTGTGTGATCCTGTTCTGCAATTTCCCAAGTACAAAAGGGCAACACGGTAGAATTGTGGTTAGCACAATCGCTTCACAGCTCCAGAGTCCCAGGTTCGATTCGCGGCTTGGGTCACTGTCTGTGCGGAGTCTGTACATCCTCCCCGTGTTTGCGTGGGTTTCCTCCGGATTCTGCGGTTTCCTCCCACAGTCCAATGATGTGCAGGTTAGGTGGATTGGCCATGATAAATTGCCCTTAGTGTCCAAAATTGCCCTTAGTGTTGGGTGGCGTTACTGGGTTATGGTGATAGGGTGGAGGTGTTGATCTTGGGTAGGGTGCTCTTTCCAAGAGCCGGTGCCGACTCGATGAGCCGAATGGCCTCATTCTGCACTGTAATTTCTATGATCTATGATAAACTGACAGGAAGCATCTAGCGTTCTGGGCATGTCGGTGTTTGCATTTCAGTCGCTAGTCTTGCCAGGCTGCTACTGTACATTCTTTTTTATTAAATACATTTAGTGTACGCAATTCATTTTTTCCAATTAAGGGGCAATTTAGCGTGGCTAACCCAACTAACCTGCACATCTTTGGGTTGTGGGGTGGGGGGGGGGGAGGGGGGGGTGACCTGACGCTAAACTGCCTGCTATTGAACATTCGAACTTGTGCCGGGCAATGTATAGGGGTAAGTTCAACTGCAAAATTTTAACAATTCACTCGCAACTTCTGACAGGAAGGCGTCTATAGAAAATCCTCCAGTGATCGCAACAAATGAGTCAGGGAACTGTGTGTCGTTAATCCTTGTTAGGGTTTACTCCTCTGCAACAACAAAAAGATCTGTGTGTCCAGATTTATAAGATTGTCTAGTCTGTGAAAATCAACCGGCTATACATATAACTTGTCCTGCTTAGTCGTCCCGTGCCCCCGATTCAGCTGGGAATTATTTTCCATCCATGCTTTCTTACTAAATGGAGCATGCCTGATGGACCTTTCCATTTATACCGTTGAGATGAGAGCAGAAAAGTACTTGGGACTTTCCTTTCGTTGCAGGATCTGATTACGGTTTCGGGTTATTTGTCTGTGGCTGCCAGTTCTCTCTCTGATATATTTCAATACACAGCATGCCAAATACTGACGACGTTGTGAGTCCCGAGAAGTTGGGTCAGTAACATCGGTAACCTGGTCATCCCTGTATTCCTTCATTATCGAGAGGGCCACATATTCACTATTGTAACTTTGTTCAGCGGTGAATTCTGAAACAGTGTCTTGATGTTGTGAAAATTAGGTCTTCAGATATAAATCTGTTATTTTTCCGGAGGATGTTTCATTTTTGTGCCATGTACTAGTTAGTTGGACAGTCCTGTTTGTGTCAAGTCACATTGAGAATATTAATTCAGCAAGTGTTCGGTGTTTTTTGGACGTCATTAGCATTTCTCTTTCCAGTTGTCAATAGCCGGATGCCTAACATATGTTTTTCAACTAAAATTTCTCACGCCTGACACCTCCAGGCAAAAGTACTTTGGGGATTTGACTGTTTTTTCAACCAGTGTTTTATGCGGTGCTGAAGAATTTTGTAAGTATTAACTAAAGTCCCGAAATACAGAGTGACCTGCACAGCAGAGGTCACAAGGTAATATATGTTTTACTTTTGTCGGAACAATGACACTCTCTGATACCCGTCCTGAACAATTTTCAACCAAATATTTTACTATTTGAAGAATGGCAAACTGTTGTACATCTCTGATGTATCATTTTTCATAAGTATCGTAAATCGGTTGCTTCTTCTGAGAGTCCAGCAACATTTTATTGTCAAAAGAGAAAATTCCTGAAAATCTCAGCATGTCTGGCAGATTCTCTGAGGAGAGAAAATAACGAACGTTTCGAGTACACATGAACCTTTGTCAAAGCGAAAACGCTTGGAATGTGGGAGTTATTTGTACTGCTGGGTGAGGGAATGAAAGATGCGCTATAAACACATAAACCAGGGGGCAAGCGTGCTTATGGCAGTCCCCAGAGAGAATAAAGGGGCTGAAGGGTTAAACAGCAGAGACATTTAAATCAGAAGATAAGCTGTGAAATATGTAGATATGGGGGGTGGGGATGACATGTGTGGGAGAGAGGTAAAATGAAAAAAAGTGGGGAAGGGGGTAGTAAAGGGCCGAAAACGTAAGTAGAGCGGAGGGATAAGTTAGGGGGAAAGAGTGGAGAAAATACATGTAAAGAAAGGTAAAAGAAAGTTCAAATAAAATGGAATGATATATAGAGGAGGCCACATTGGGAGCAGCGAATGCAACGGACCAAATAGAAAGAGGAGCAAGTGAAACGTTGCTTACCCTGGAATGGATATTATGGGCCTGGGATATTCAGCCTGGAAGAGGTAAAGGGGAAGGTGTTACGCATTCTGCGATTGCATGAGAAGGTGCCATGGGTGGCGCGAGAGGTGTCCAATGCCGGTATCTCCACACCATTGGTGATGGAAGGGGCATTGGGTATGGTTCAGGAGTGGACTAGATTATCCCGGAGAGAGCCGTCTCTGCATAACGCTGACAGAGTGAGTGAAGGAAAGATGTGTTTGGTGGGGGCATCACGCTGGAGAAGGCGAAAATGGCGAGGATTTTGCCTGGTGGGGGGAAATGTGAGAACGAGGGGACTCTAGCCTTTTGTTGGGTTGGAGGGCAGGGGTTGGCGGTAGTGGTGCGGGAGGCCCTGTCAAAAACTGTAGGTAGGAAATCACGGTTGAGGAAGAAGGAACACATTTTCGAAGCACCATTTTGGAAAGTGGCATCATCGGAACAAATGCGACGGATGCGGAGCTGAGAGAAAGGGATGGATTCCTTACAGGGTGTAGGGTGTGAAGAGCTGTAGTCCAGATAGCTGTGGGAGTCATTCAGCTTGTAATGGATATCAGTAGATAGTCTATTGACGGAAATGGGGAAAGAAAGATCAAGGAGGGGAAGCGAAGTGTATGAGATGGACCAGGCGTAAGTGATGGAGGGGTGGAAACTGGAAACGAAGTTGATGATTTTTTCCAGGTCCGGACGAGAGCATGAAGCGGTACCTATGTAGTCATCGGCATTCTGTAAAGGAGTTGAGGGAGGAGACCTGGGTAGGCCTGAAGCAAGGAATATTCAACATATTCCATAAAAAAGGAAGCGTAGCTAGGACCCATATGTGTACCTATTGCTACACCTTTAATTTGGAGAAAGTGGGATGAGTTAAAGGAGAAGTTTCGAAGAGATCGAACGAGTTCAGCCTGGTGGAGAAGAGAGGTGGTGGATGGGAATTGACCAGGCCTCTCAGACCACCCTGGTGTGACGTGCAGGTATAGCGATTTTGAACGTCAATGCTCAATAAGAGGCGGTTAGAGCTGTCAACTGGAAACTGTTAATATAAGGCTTGGTTCCTGAGAGAGATGGGGCCGTCACTGGATAATGTGGCACAGGTACAGAGGGTGGTGCGACAGATCACAGATGTGCAGGTTAGGTGTATTGCTCATGCAAATTGCGCATTAGAATGAGGTTACAGTGTTTGGGAATAGGACCTAGGTAGGGTTGACTTTAAAAGGGTGTGTCACAGACCAGGGAGGGCGAATGAACTCATTCTGTACTGCAGGGATTCTATGATCTTCCGGATACCGAAATACCGCTCGATGGCGGCCCGGGTCGCGCCACTGACGTCATTGTAGTGGGTCTCAGGTCGGACTTTTGCCTCGGGATAGATGTCATTTGACACTACCACCGCTTACAATCCCTGTTACCTAGGAGCCAAACACCCAACTCGGGATACGCGTCGAATAGGTCATGATCCGTAGAGTGTGCCAGGATGATGCATCGTGCTCCCAACCAGGATATTGGGCGTAGACCTGCATGATGCGCAGCTGATGGTCACACACCAGCTGAATGTTCACTGAGTGAAACCACTGAGGAATTGAACAAACGAATGTGATATGAAAGAGTTAGTTAAAATATTAGTTACAATAATGTGGATGTGAACCAGTCTGATAGTAGTGAGTTCACAAACAAAGGACAATGGGATTCAGAAAGCCTGGCCAGGAAGGGGTGGGTGCCTCGTGGAGGATGGGGAAAAGGATGCTGGGTAACAAGAGGCCCAGGATTGAATGTCAAGTAAGCCAATCAGGATATATGGCCAGGTCAGGTGGTGTGCAGGATGACCTATGAGAATCTTGTATGTGAACCTTGATACCCTTTGAATGATATTTGCAGAGATTTCTTTGTCTCCGATTTCACTCGGTTCTGGGGCTTCAGAAGACCGCCTGTGTGTTCTGAATCTCTGTGGAGCGTGTCAGCGTTGCACGTTGGTTAAAAGGAAATAATACTATACCTACAAATCCATCTGGAGTTTTATTGAGGCCGGACTGACGGGAAAAGAACTCAATATTGTCATTTGGTGCCGAAAACCCGAGGTTACTCCAGACAGTAACCGGCCAGCTGCAAAATCAGAATTAGACTGATGTTGGACAAGGAAAGTGGAAATGGCCCCACAAAGTGAGTAGCTGGGAAATGACCACATTGATTTTCCCCTTTCTCATGGTCTTTAGTGCGCACATGGTAGGTGCGACTGAGGGTTGAAAAAGACTGATGGGATATCATAATATTGATAGTTCAGTTAAGGTTTGATTGCGGAATTGATGGGATGTCGGAAGGACAGTTCAGTTCCACGTGTGTTTTGGAAACCATAATTGATTAAGCTAAAATTGTATCCTTGGATTGTAGTGGCGAACAACGCAGTCGTGAGGACTATTTCGAGATTTTGGGGGGTTGCTTGGATAACACGAGTGATCCAAACAGTTCACAGCAAATATTATGAGATATTTATCCAGATCAAACGAGAGATTTTGGAAAAATGTCAGCAACTTTAAGGAAGTAATTTGGTGACGAATGGCCACTAGGGGGTACTAAAGATCTGGAGGTTATTAAACAAGTTCATGGTGAAATCTGGAGGAAACACCAAAATATACGGGCAAAAGAGTTAATTGGATTATAGAGACAATATTGTTAGGAGGAGAGGGATAAGATCATGTTATCAAGTTGGCAAGAAAATGCTCTTAAAATGGGAATTCCGTTTAGTGAAGGTGGGAACCAGAAAACAATGGTGATCTTGAAAAAGGAGTGTGCATTCAAAAAACGCGCAAGCAAAGAGAGGGAGACACCTAGCGGAGCAGACTCGAGTGAAAAAAATGGGCTAGGTAGTTTCATGGCTGGCCTTGCTTTGACAGAGGCAAATGATGACCTAGAGAATTGGACCATGTCGGGTAGAGTCCGGACTGCACCAGTAGCATTCTCTGCACTAATCACAGAACCACTAGGGTATCATAATTTATAGCCGCTCACTCCTTCTCAGATGCAAATCATGCCAGCCTTTCCAGTCCCTTCGGTTGATAGTTTGGGTCCTATTTCTGCACCTGTTCTACAAGCCCAGTTAGCTCTAGGACCCGAAATCAGACAATGAGAGATGGGCCTGATCCTATTCGGAAACAATTACGGATACCACATAAATCCGTTAAGACCGATATGGTAGGACAGAAAAGTATGAGAACAAAGAAAGAGGACGGGAATAGTTCTGAGGAGCCGGAGCTCCCCCTATTGGAAGGGAAGGACGTCGAACTCTGAAGAGCCAGAGGAATCCGCTAAAGTGCCCCCTAGTGAGACTCTGAGACAGTTGCCGATTAGGAAAATACCCAACCCTGATGATGCCACAGCAGCAGCCCAGCCCACGATAGACGTTTATCTCCCATGGAGATCCAGTGAGATGAAAGCTGAAATCCCAGAAAGGAAGAACTCTCCTGCTGTTTTCGTGGACTAACGGAGTACCCCCGCCTCAGTTTATCACGCTGATTCTAGGGACCTCTGCGCCCCAGTCCAGCAGGGTTTAACCCCAGCAGAGTACTGCAGTCACATCAACTGCTTGAATTATGCTACTTACGCCGCACTTCAGCAAGCCCGTGCCTTGGACGATGATAGACGGGCACAAACCCTGAATCCGCTGAATGCTACATTTCAAAGGCTCATAAACATCTCTGCTGTCTTAGACCTCAAACCTAAAAAGACTGAGGAGACACAGGAATTTCTGGAACGCTTTAATAAAATCTAACGTGTGCAGTCAGGCGACTCGCTGTACCAAAATCGTCAGAATTCCCCTCAAACCTTTGCTATGTTAACGCATTGCCTACCACCTTCCGTGGCTACTGCCGTGAAATGTAATAACATGAATTGGACAGAAAACGACCGTTCACAGATGGCCCGGGCAGTCAGATGTTATTGGAAGTAGGGTGTAGGCTAGGAAGCTCAGGTACAATGAATAAGATTCAGTATGTAACGCAAAAGGATGACATGAGACCCCAACCAGCGGCAGGTACAGTGGCTTACGAGCTGGAACCCTAATATTGTGACATTGTGTGGGCGGATCAACAAGGGGGAGGATATCAAACCCACCCGAATGGACCTTCAGCCACTCTTTATGACTCACCGTATGCACCAACAACTTTACAACTGCCGCCCCGGCTGAGGGGCCATTGGTCTACTGGGAAAAGAGGACGGGGCAGATATAGAGGGAATAATGCATGTTTCAATTGTGGCCGTACAGATCACTGGCATCAGGAATTCCCCTTTAAAGGATGGGCAGCAGAAAGAGACTACCCGACACAAAAGAGGGGGTATCCAGCGAGGGGAGGACAGACGAGGTACACCGACTTTTCCCAGGCAAACTCTTTCCCAACACGACATTGACTAACTAATTTAGTTATAAGGACTCTCCAATCGGACAGGGAACCTATTATCTCTCTGCAGATAGGAGATCAACATCACCCATTTGTAATCGACACTGGAGCAGCCATGTCTTCGGTGCAATCAGATATTCAACGACCAGTATTCGAACACCCAGCATTTGTCGGGGTTCCAAGGACAGATGTGTGAGCATCCTATTTCTGAACCTGTGACAGTCACTTCTGAGATTCAGTCGACAGATCATCAGAATGTGATGACCACTGGATTGGACTGTAACTTGTTGGCCCGAGATTTGTTGTGTATCTTCCAGCTACAGCTCGAGTGCGGAGACGAAGGGGTAAAGGTTCAATCATGGAGGATGAGACAACAGTGCAATTTTTCTATCACACCCCAGTGGTGGACGTTAGACATTGAACATTCACTGCACTACGTTACCCTGGCCTATGGCAGAACCGGACATAACAGGGAGTTGGAGGACAAATACAGGCCGTTAATTGGGACCGAATGGCCAGTCAAGATTAAAGCCACAGTCACGGGAATAGAAGGTACAGCCGATTTTGTTACAATACCACCACATTTATGGCAACAGTCAGCATCTGTGGGCCCTCATATTACACGTCAAGTCCAATACCATGCCAAGGATCTGGGGCCTATGGTACGGAGGGCAGTGGATCATTCAGATCCAACAGAGTACGCACTTCAAGTCTTGCCAGACGGCACTTCTATAAAATATTTTGTGGTCCCTGAAACGATTAACACATCAGCATCACCTGGGACGTGACGTTTTGGAATATGTCACCCCACAGGTCTGGGCAGAATACCCATCACATGTGGGACAGGCAAATGTTACACCTATTAAGGTAACGATTAAGGACCATGTAACACTGCCTTCCATTCGGCAATACCCTCTGCAACCCCAAACTGCCCCGGCTATAGACAAATTTATCCGGGAACTGTTGCAACTGTGTACCTGGTCCCTTGCCAATCAGAATGTAACACCCCCATACTTGCGGTCCCCAAACCTGGCAAACCGGACAAGTACCGGTTAGTACAGGATTTACGTTCAGTCAATGCCATTGCGCAGCCGTTACATGCTCTGTCCCTAATCCCGCCCACATACTGGCTGAAATTCCAGCTCGGGCACGGGTCTTCGCCTTAGTTGCCCTCCAGCACGCATTCTTTGCCCGTCCACTCGCATCTGAAATCCAATATTTGTTTGCCTTCACTTACAATGGACAGCAGTATGCCTAGACCCGACTGCCTCAGGGTTTCGTCAACTCACCTACGCTCTTCTCCAGATATCGGCAGACCAAACTCCAGGCCTTGACATTGGAGCATGGTTCCACTCTCGTGCAGTACGTTGATAACCTATTGGTAGCGAGTCCCAATGAGCCCAGTAACAGGGATGATTATTATCATAGAATCCATAGAATTCACAGTGCAGAAGGGGGCCATTTGGCGCATCGAGCCTGAACCGTCTCCTGGAAAGAGCACCCGACCCAAAGTCAAGACCTCCACCCTATCCCCATCACCCAGTAACCCCACCCAACACTAAGAGTAAGTTTGGACACTAAGGGCAATTTATCATGGCCGATCCACCTAACCTGCACATCTTTGGACTGTGGGAGGAAACCGGAGCACCCGGAGGAAACCCACGCACACACGGGGAGGATGTGCAGACTCTGCACAGACAGTGACCCAGCCGGGAATCGAACCTGGGACCCTGGAGCTGTGAAGCAATTGTGCTATCCACAATGCTACTGTCCACCTGTACGACCGGCGGTTCCATATATACTGTAGTGTTCTGGAAGGGTGTTCAAAAGCGGAACTCCACCCAGCAACATGGGTATAAGCACCAGCCCGTGGCATATTACTCTTCCAAACTTGATCCAGTGGCGTTGGACAACCCTGTTTGTACCCAGATCCTGGTAGCGATATACAATAGTTTGCAGGCTGCTGCAAATATTTTTTTTTTATTTTTTTTTTTAAATTTAGATTAGCCAATTATTTTTTCCAATTAAGGGGCAATTTAGCGTGGCCAATCCACCTACTCTGCACATTTTTGGGTTGTGGGGGCGAAACCCACGCAGACACGGGGAGAATGTGCAAACTCCACACGGACAGTGACCCAGAGCCGGGATTCGAACCTGGGACCTCAGCGCCGTGAGACGGTTGTGCTAACCACTAGGCCACCGCGCTGCCCCTGGCTGCTGCAAATATAACTCTCCAACAGGACATTACTGTGTATAGCTCCCACTCCGTCATCGCACTACTGGGGCAACTGCAGACTCAGAATCTTACCGCAGCTCGTCAGGATAGGTATGAAATATACCTTTTAAACAATCCACCTCTGACATTAAAACAGTGTACCACTATCAATCCAGCCTGTAATCTTATCGGTCCCCCTGACTATGAAGAGGCACCTGGCCACGACTGTCTGGCCTTGATTCAGGAAGCTACCACAATAAGGGATCTGAGAGATATCGCGTTAGATCAACCTTTCATGATTATGTAGGTTGATGGCAGTGCATTAATATGCCCCAATCATGGATCAGGATGATCTGTGCCTTGAAGCGGCCGCTTTTCAGACCCCTTATTCAGCCCAACATGCTGAACGTATTGCCCTTTCCCGTGCATGTATACTTGGGGCAGATCGCCGGGTAAATATTTACACTGACTCACGATACGCCTTCGGGGTGGTTCATGACTTTGGACAGCTCTAGAAGCAGAGGGGATTCCTTACCTCGGCAGGCATGGAGCTATCCCACCGGGGTTTAGTTAATGACCTACTGCAGGGCCTCCTTATGCCCGCGCAGATTTCCATCATTAAATGCGCTTCCCATACAAACGGCCAGACCCCGGTTAACGTTGGTAATGAACGTGCAGATTGTGCAGCGCGGACAGCCGCGCAAACTCAGCAAGTGATGGTGCCTAAAATGATTACTCAGGCTAAAACCTCTGCAATAAATAGGTCTGCTTCTGACAAGCCAATGCCAACCATCCAATACGTCATAAGGTTACAGGAGGACGCTCCTGTGAGTGATATACAAATGTGGAAACGGTTAGGTTGTACATATGATTCTGTTTCTTCTTTATGGACCACTCCAGCACATCAGACTTGTATGTCTGATGTACTAGCTTTATGGGTGATCGAATGTGTACACATTGCAACTCATTGTGGGGCTCGGGGGAACTAGTTATTTGTTACTGGACACTTGGTGGCATCCTATGATGCTGGGGCTGGCCCAGTGTCAGTAATCGGTATTTGATTTGTCAGCAATATAACACCGGCAAAGGTATCCCTTGTGGTATGGGGCAAACCACGTTGGCCAGTGGTCCCTTTGAGACCTTCCAAATGGATTACATTGAGATGCAAAGGTGTCAATGTTATAAATATGTCTTGGTTATTGGATGCGTTCGGCAGATGGGTTGAGGCGTATCGGACTACGTATTCCCGTACCAGCCTCCCCGGACAGGCGCCGGAATGTGGCGACTAGGGGCTTTTCACAGTAACTTCATTGAAGCCTAATCGTGACAATAAGCGATTTTCATTTCATTTTCATTTTCATAATAAACCTGCTAATATGGTTAAAGTTCTGATGTGGGAAATCATTCCGCGGTACGGCATACCAGCACAGTTAAGTTCTGATAACAAGTCTCATTTTATTCACCAGATAAACAAGGAGTACTGCTCCCAGTTTGGCATACGCCACCAGTTACACTGTGCGTACAGACCACAGGAAGCCGGGTGGGTTGAGAGACACAATCAGACACTCAAAACTAAATTGGCTAATTTAAGAGCGGACACGGGACACGGACATGGACAGCACGGTAGCATGGTGGTTAGCATAAATGCTTCACAGCTCCAGGGTCCCAGGTTCGATTCCCGGCTGGGTCACTGTCTGTGCGGAGTCTGCACGTCCTCCCCGTGTGTGCGTGGGTTTCCTCCGGGTGCTCCGGTTTCCTCCCACAGTCCAAAGATGTGCGGGTTAGGTGGATTGGCCAGGCTAAATTGCCCGTAGTGTCCTAAAAAAAAAATAAGGTTAATGGGGGTTGTTGGGTTACTGGTATAGGGTGGATATGTGGGCTTGAGTAGGGTGATCATTGCTCGGCACAACATCGAGGGCCGAAGGGCCTGTTCTGTGCTGTACTGTTCTATGTTTAAATATGGCTTATGTTGCTCCCCGTTGCCCTCTTCCAGTTGTGGGTTGCACCTACGGCACAGGCCCGGCTCTCTCCTGCCGAGATCCTTACTGTTAGTTCCTTTACAACTCCCTGGAACCTGAAAGATCCCTGACTGGTTCAGTTTCACCATATGACTGAAGAAATGACTACCTCTGTTCTAGCCCTCACCAAAGTCCTCACGGAGCTCCATGGCCAGGTCCGAACAGCTCAACCGTCACCGTCCCCATTACATAGCTCGCTTTCAGTGCAGCCGGGTAGTTATGTCATGGTCAAAAATTGGACTCGGAAATGGTCGCAACCACGATGGGAAGGGCCCTTCCAAGTTCTCCTTACCACCCCCACTGCAGTTAAAGTGGAGGGGCGGAGTGCTTGGGTCCACCTCCAGCACTGTAAAAAGGTCGGTCACTAACCTGCCTCCCTTACCCAGATCTATTTTTTAGGTGTGGAGCATGATGGGGTGGCTACGCACCGCCTGTGTAATCTTCGGCATCGCCTCGCTTGGAGTGAGCGGAAATAGAAAAGGGAAATATCATCTACAACCATCTACAATATAATGCAAGGGGAATATCATCTACAACCCCAACAAAACTACAAGGACGTTTCACTTATGGAAAGGTGACGTCCTTCGCTGCCCCCATATACGAGGACATGGTATCGACTGATGGAAGGTCATCAGGTTAACTGACAATGCAGGATTCATGAAGCAATTGCACCGGTCCCGGCGATGGGAAAGAAACATTGCATGGACATTGCCTTGTTTTTGGAATACATCTAAATTTGATTTTAGATGTGTTAACATTGGTGCCTTAAAGGTAAAACCAGACCGTGAGGAGGGGGTAGGAAGAGGTTGTGAGAGAGAGAGAAGGGGACTAAAGAGAGGACGGAGCGTGTGGGAAGGCGAGTACAACTAAAACGTAGGTTATCAGGAGATATACTTAATTCATTTAGGACCCGGAATGGGGGAAACCTGGGCAGTATGAATCTCTTCTAGCAGATTTACCTCCGCTTGTATGTCCAGGGACGGGTTGTCTGCTACCCAAACCTGGCGTCGGTGTCTAGGTTATTTTCTGTTTCACCGCTTTGATTCATTGTCAGCGTTCCGAGCCACCGCCTGAACAAGTCACTTTTCCTTACGATCCGGGTTCAGCACCACCGGCTTTTCGCCTTCCCCTTCCTCGGGATATTTCCCACTCAGTAGGATAAGCTTCGACGGTGGAGGGCGTATATACCTAGCCCCTTCACTCCCAATAGAGACTCCCGGTTGTAAGAGAATTATTTCAGAAGTGAGGGCTCCAGCTGTTTGCTTGTAGAGGTAGAAACGAATATAACATGTCTGTTGCCCACTTGTATGTACAGGAGGTGTCACGTCACTCAGACGTCTGGTCAATGCGTCTGTTATAACTCCACCCGCGTTTCACTGAACGCTGGCGTCCAGCTCCTTTGTGGCTGGGCGAATGTCTCTCATATCACTGTTGGGACTAGGGTTTTCCGCATTGCTAGGAGGCCCGAATGGGCGTTCCAAAGCTGTATGAACTGTGCTACTGGGGTATCACTGCTCAACCGATAAACTGATTGTGATGCTAGCCTGTATACGGATCAAGGATACACCAGGGGTAGTGCCTCGCCAGGGGTAAGCAATGGGGCACAGGTCTCTGGCACAGAGTCTGTCCCTGTTGCTCAGAAGGGAAGGATAAAGCGGAATGGAGGACCGATTATTGGGGACTCCATAGAGGAACAGACAGGAGGTTCAGTGGGAACGAAATAGACTCAAGGTTGGTGTGTTGCCTCCCAGGTGCCAGGATTCGTGATGTCTCTGATCGTGTTTTTGGGATCCTTAAGGGGGAGGGACAGCAGCCCCAAGTCGTGGTCCACATAGGTACCAACGACATAGGTAGGAAGAGAGATGGGGATTTGCGAAAAAAATCAGGGAGCTAGGGTGGAAGCTGAGAGCTAGAACAAACAGAATTGTTATTTCTGGAGTTGGGTGATATCTGGGGTTGGATGATATCTGGAGTTGGATGATATCTGAGGTTGGGTGATCTCTGGAGTTGGCTGATCTCTTGGGTTGGGTGGTCTCTATGGTTGGTTGATATCTGGGGTTGGGTGATATCTGGGATTAGATCATATCTGGGGTTGGGTGATCACTGGGGTTAGGAGATCCCTGGGTTTGTGTGATCTCTGGGTTTGGGTGATCCCTGGGTTTGGGTGATCTCTGGGTTTGGGTGATCTCAGGGGTTGGGTGATATCTGCGGTTGGGTGATATCTGGGGTTGCGTGATATCTGGGGTTGGTGATATCTGGGGTTGGCCTCTGGGGTTGGGTGATATCTGGGGTTGGGTGATATCTGGGGTTGGGTCTCTCTGGGGTTGGGTGATATCTGGGGTTGGGTGATATCTGGGGTTGGGTGATATCTGGGGTTGGGTAATATCTGGGGTTGGCCTCTGCGGTTGGGTGATATCTGGGGTCGCGTGATATCTGGGGTTGGGTCTCTCTGTGGTTGGGTGAAATCTGGGGTTGGGCGATTCGGAAAGTTGGGTAGATATCTGGTGTTGTGTGATATCTGGGGTTGGGTGATATCTGGGGTTGGGTGATGCCTGAGGTTGGGAATCTCTGGGGTTGGGTGATATCTGGGTTTGGGTGATATCAGGTTGGTTTTCTCTGGGTTGGGTGTTGTCTGTGGTCGGGTGATATCTGTGGTAGGGAATCTCTGGGGCTGGATGATATCTGGTGTTGGGTGATATCTGGGATTGGTTGATACCTGGGGTTGGGTGATGCCTGGGGTTGGAAATCTCTGGTGTTTGGTGTTATCTGGGGGTGGATGATATCTGAGGTTGGTTCTCTCTGGGGTTGGGTGATATCTGGGGTTGCGTGATACCTGGGGTTGGGTGATATCTGGGGTTGGCCTCTGGGGTTGGGTGATATCTGGGGTTGGGTGATATCTGGGGTTGCGTGATATCTGGGGTTGGGTGATGCCCGAGGTTTGGAATCTCTGGGGTTGGGTTATATCTGGGTTTGGGTGATATCTGAGGTTGGATTTCTCTGGGTTGGGTGTTGCCTGTGGTCGGGTGATATCTGTGGTAGGGAATCTCTGGGGTTGGATGATATCTGGGGTTGGTTGATATCTGGGGTTGGGTGATGCCTGGGTTTGGAAATCTCTGGTGTTATCTGCGGGTGGATGATATCTGAGGTTGGTTCTCTCTGGGGCTGGGTGTTGTCTGGGAGTGGGTGATATCTGGGGTTGGGAATCTATGGGGTTGGGTGATATCTGGGGTTGGCATCTGGGGTTGGGTGATATCTGGGGTTGGGTGATATCTGGGGTTGGGTCTCTCTGGGGTTGGGTGATATCTGGGGTTGGGTGATATCTGGGGTTGCGTGATATCTGGGGTTGGGTGATATCGGGTTGCCCTCTGGGGTTGGGTGATATCTGGGGTTGGGTGATATCTGGGGTTGGGTCTCTCTGGGGTTGGGTGATATCTGGGGTTGGGCGATTCGGGAGGTGGGTAGATATCTGGTGTTGTGTGATATCTGGAGTTGGGTGATATCTGGGGTTGGGTGATGCCTGAGGTTGGGAATCTCTGGCGTTGGGTGATATCTGGGTTTGGGTGATATCTGAGATTGGTTTTCTCTGGGTGGGTGTTGTCTGTGTTCGCGTGATATCTGTGGTTGGGAATCTCTGGGGTTGGATGATATCTGGGATTGGGTGATAACTGGGATTCGTTGATATCTGGGGTTGGGTGATGCCTGGGGTTGGAAATCTCTGGTGTTTGGTGATATCTGGGGTTGGATGATATCTGAGGTTGGTTCTCTCCTGAGTTGGGTGTTGTCTGGGAGTGGGTGATATCTGGGTTTGGGAATCTCTGGGGTTGGGTGATATCTGGGGTTGGGTAATGTCTGTGGTTCGGTGATGTGTGGGTTTTGGTGATGTCTGGAGTTTGGGTGATATCTGGGTTTGGTGGTGTCTGGGGTTGGGTGATATCTGTGGTTGGGTGATCTCTGGGTTTCGGTGATATCTGGGGTTGGGTCTCTGGGGTTGGGTGATATCTGAGGTTGGGTGATATCTGGGGTTGGGTATCTCTGGATTGGGAGATATCTGGGGTTGGGTGTTGTCGGATTGGGTGATATCTGGGGTTGAGTGATATCTAGTGTTGGGTCTCTCTGGGGTTGGGAGATACCTGGAGTTGAGTGATATCTGGGTTGGGAAATATCTGGTGTGGGTGATCTCTGTGGTTGGGTGATATATGGGGTTGGGTGATATCTGAGGTTGGGTGATATCTGGGGTTGGGCCTGTCTGGGGTTGGGTGATTCGGGTGTTGGGTAGATAAAAGGCGTTGGGTGATATCTGATTTTGGGTCTCTCTGGGGTTGGGTGATATCTGGGGTTGGGTGATATGTGGGGTTCGGTGATGTCTGCGTTTGGGTGACATCTGGTGTTGGGCGAAATCTGGGTTTGGGTGATGCCTGGCGTTGGGTGATCTCTGAATATGGGTGATTTCTAGGGTTGTGTGATGTCTGGGGTTGGGTGATATCTGGGCTGTTTAGCTCACAGGGCTAATCGCTGGCTTTGAAAGCAGACCAAGGCAAGCCAGCAGCACGGTTCCATTCCCTTAACAGCCTCCCCGAACAGGCGCCGGAATGTGGCGACCATGGGCTTTTAACAGTAACTTCATTTGAAGCCTACTTGTGACAATAAGTGATTTTCAGTTCATCTGGCGTTGGGTGATATCTGGGGTAAGGTTAATTCTTGGGTTGGGTGATTCGGGAAGTGGGTGATCTCTGGTGTTGTGTGATCTCTGGGGTTGGATGATATCTGGGGTTGCGTAATGTCTGGGGTTCGGTGATGTCTGAGGTTGTGTGATTTCAGGGGTTGGGTGATATCTGGGGTTGGGTGATCTCTGGGGCTGGGTGATCTGTGGGCTTGGGTGATCTCTGGGCTTGGGTGATGTCTGGGGTTGGATGGTCTGGGTTTGGGTGACATCAGTGATTGTGTGATTCGGGGGGTGGATAGATATTCTGTGGGTGCTGATATCCGTTCTGCCGTGATGGTTGGCGGTGGGCGTGAATTCCAGGGTGGGTTCACATCCGAGGGGGTGGATTATCTAATAAAAATTATTATTATTATAATCGCTTATTGTCACAAGTCAGCTTCACTGAAGTCCCTGTTTAATGGTCCCTCGTTACCATATTACCGCACCTATTTGTGGAGGCCGGGGCGGGAATTGAACCTGACAACTGTTTGGGCCACTGTGCTAAATCAGCCCCGAGGGGACTGGTACGTCGATGGGTGGGGTGTCATCATCTGGGGCGATACCTGACTTTGGACATCCAGGGGCTGTGGGTGATATTCGGGGGTTTACATCGAGGGTCGTCATATCTGGGGACTGAAGTGCGAGGGATGGTGATCTCCGGTTGGGAAGGGTGACATTTGGCAGGGGGTGATCTCCGGTGAGAGTTGATATCGAATTGGGGGTGATGTTGGAAAGGAGGAGATAACGGTAAGGGGGGGTGATATCGGGGATGGGGTGATATCGGGGTGTGTGATATCAGGGGTAGGGGTGATATCCAGGAGGGGGTGATGTCGGGGAGGGGTGCTATCGGGTTGGGGTGATACCGGTGAGGTGGTGATATTGGGGGGAGGGTAGTATCGGATTGGGAGGTGATATCAGGGTGGGGAGTGATATCGGGGTGGGGGTGATATCGGGGAGGGGATGATACCGTGGTGGGGGCCGGGTTGGGGTGATATCAGGGCGGGCGTGATATCGGGGAGGGCGTGAAATCGGGGAGAGTGGATATCGAACTGTGGGTGATGTTGGGAAGTGGGAGATATCAGGAAGGGGTGTGATATCCGGAGCGTGGGTGATATCCAGGAGGGGGTGATATTGGGGAGGAGGTGCTATCGGGTTCGGGTGATACCGTGGAAGGGGTGCTATTGGCGAGGGGGTGATATCTGGGTGGGGGCCGGGGTGGGGTGATATTGGGGAGGGGGTGATATTGGGGAGGGTGTGATATCGGGGTGGGGGTGATATCGCTGAGGGGCTGATATCGGAGTGGGGGTGATATCGGTGATGGCGTGATATCGGGGAGGGGTGATATCGGGGAGGGTGTGAAATCTGGAAGGGGGTGATATCGGGGACGGGGTGATATCCAGGGGGTGATGTCGGGGTGCGATATCTGGAAAGGGGTGATATCGGGGAGGGGTGGTGATATCGGGGAGGGGGTGATATCGGGGAGGGTGTGAAATCTGGAAGGGGATATCGGGGACGGGGTGATATCCAGGGGGTGATGTCGGGGTGTGATATCTGGAAGGGGGTGATATCGGGGAGGGGGTGATATCGGGGAGGTGGTGATATCGGTGTGGGGGTGATATCCGGGAGGGGGTGATATCGTGGAGGGGGTGATATCCGGGAGGGGTGATATCGGGGAAGGGGTGATATCGGTGAGTTGGTGATATCGGGGAGGTGGTGATATCGGTGAGGGGGTGATATCGGTGAGGGGGTGATATCGGGGAGGGGGTGTATTTCGGGTTGGGGGTGATATCGCGGTTGGAGTGATGTCGAGGTGGTGGTGATATCGGATTGGCTGTGATATCGGGTAGGGAGTCATATCACGGATGTTGTGATATCATGGTGGGGGTGATTTCGGCGGGGAAGGAGTGATATCGCTGAGGGGGTGATATTGGGGAGGGGGTGATATCGGGGTGGGGGTGATATCGGGGTGTGGGCGATATCGGGATGTGGATGATATTGGTGAGGGCGCGAAATTGGGGTGGGGTGATATCGGTGAGGGGGTGATATCGGTGAGGGGGTGATATTGGGGTGGGGTGAAATCGGGGAGTGGGTGATATCGGGGTGGAGGTGATATCGAGATGGGAGTGATATCGGGGAGGAGGAGATATCGGGGAGGTGTGATTTCAGGGAAGGGTGATTTCGGGGACGGGGTGATATCGGTGAAGGGGAAATATCGGGGTGGGGGTGATTTTGGGAGGGTGTGATATTAGGGTGGGGGTGATATCGGGGGTAGGAGTGATATCGGGGAAAGGGTGATATCGGGGAGAGGATGATATATGGGAGCGGGTGATATCGGGGAGGAGTTGATATCTGGGTTTGGGTGATATCGGGTAGGGTTTGATATTGGGGAGGGGGTGATATCCAGGAGGGGGTGATATTGGGGAGGGGTTGATATCGGGGTTGGGTTGATAGCGGGGAGGGAGGTGATATCCGGGTGGGGGCGATATCGGGGAGGGGGTGATATCGGAGATAGTTGACATCGCGGTGGATGGTGATATCGGGTGTCGGGGGTGATATAGGGGAGGGGGTGATATCGGGTGAGGGTTGATATCGGGGAGTGGGTCAGATGGGGGTGGGGCTGATTTCGTGATGGGTGGTGATATCGCGGTGGGGGATGCGGGTGATATCGGGGAGGATAGTCTTTTGGGTGGGGGTCGAGGTGGGGGTGATATTGGGGAGGGGTGATATCAAGGAGCGGGTGATATCGAGGAGCGGGTGATATCGGGGGGGGGGTGATATCGGGGTGGGGATGTTATCGGGTGGGGGTGATGTCACGGTGGGTGTGACATCTGGGTGGGTTTGATATCAGTTGAGGATGATATCGTGTGTGGGGGTGAAATCGGGGAGTGGGTGATATCGGGGTGGGGATGTTATCGGTTGGGGGTGATGGCGAGGTGGGGGTGATCTCGGGGTGGGTTTGATATCGGTGAGGGATGGTATCGCGGTCGGGGTGATATCGGGAGGGGGTGATTTCGCGGAGAGTGTGATATTGGGGAGTGGATGATATCGGGATTGGTATGATATTGGGGTGGGGGCGATATCCGGAAATGGATGATGTCAGGGAAGGGTGATATCGGGGAGGGGGCAAGTTCTGGTGGGGTGATATCCTGAAGGGGGTGATATCAGGTTGTGTGTGATATCGGGGAGGGGTGTTTTTGGGGTGGGTGTCAAGGTGGGGGTGATATTTGGGGTGGGATGATGTTGGGGAGGATGTGATATCGGGTAGGGTGCGATATCGTCGTGGGGGTGATACCGGGGAGAGGGTGATTAAGGGTGGGGGTGATATCCGGGAGAAGGTAATATCGGGTAGGGGGTGATATCGGGGAGGGGGTGATATCGGGCTGGGGTGATGTCATGGTGGGGGTGTTATCGGGGTGGGATTAATATCGGGGAGTGATATCGGGGAAGGGGCGATTTCGGGGAGGGGGTGATTTTGGTGAAGGGGTGATATCGGTGTGGTGGCGATTTAAGGGAGGGTGAGATATCAGGGTGGGGTGAAATCGGGAGAACGGGTGACATCGGGGAAGGGGTGATATCGGGGGAAGGGGTGATATCGGGGAGAGGGTGATATACGGGAGGGGGTGATTTTGGGGAGGAGTTGATATCGGGGAGGGGGTGATATCCGGGAGGGGGTGATATTGGGGAGGGGTTGATATCGGGGTGTGGTTGATATCGGGGAGGGAGATGAAATCGGGGAAAGGGTGATCTTGGGGAGGGGGTGATAACGGAGAGGGTTTGATATCGGGGTCGATGGTGATATCGGGTGGCGGGGGTGACTTCGGGGAGTGGGTCATATCTGGTTAGGGATGTTATCGGGGAGTGGGCGATATGGGGGAGGATGTGATATAGTGATGGGTGGTGATACCGGGGTGCGAGCTGAGTGTGATATGGGAGGGCGGTTTTTGGGGTGGGGTTCGAGGTGGGGTGATATTGGGGAGGGGGTAATATCGTGTAGCGGTGATATCGGCGTAGGGGTGATATTAGGGTATGGGTGATATCGGGGAGGGGTGATATCTGGCAGCGTGTGATATCGGAGTGGTGTGATATCAGAAAGGGAGTGATATCGGGGTGGGGATGTTATCGGGTGGGGGTGATGTTGAGGTGGGTGTGACATTGGGATGGGTTTGATATCGGTGAGGGATGATATCGCGGTTGGGGTGATATTGGGGAGGAGGTGATATCGCGGAGAGGGTGATATTGGGGTGGCTGATTATGGGGTGGAGATGATATCGGGGAACGGGCGATATCTGGAAACGGATGATATCGGGGAGGGGTGTTATCGGGGATGGGGTGATATCGGGGTGGGGGGTGATATCGGGGAGGGGCTGATATCGGGGTGGGGGTGATATCGGGCAGAGGGTGATATCGGGGAAGTGGTGATATCGGGGGGTGTGATATCTGGAAGGGGGTGAGATCGGGGAGGGGGTGATATCCAGGGGATGATAAAGGGGAAGGGGTGATATCGGGGAAGAGGTGATATCGGGTTCGGGTGATACCGGGGAAGGGGTGCAATTGGCGAGTGGGTGACATATGTGTGGGGGGCGGGGTGGAATGATATTGGGGAGGGGGTGATATCGGGGTGGGGGACGGGTTGGGGGTGATATTGGGGAGGGGGTGATATCGGGGTGGGGGTGATATCGCTGAGGGGCTGATATTGGGGTGGGGGTGATATCGGTGATGGCGTGATATCGGGAAGGGGTGATATCGGGGAGGGGTGATATCTGGAATGGGGTGATATCGGGGAGGGGGTGATATCCAGGGGGTGATATCGGGGATGGGGTGATATCGGTGTGTGGGGTGATGTCGGGGAGGGGCTGATATCGGGGTGGGGGTGATATCGGTGATGGCGTGATATCGGGGGGGGGTGATATCAGGGAGGGTGTGATATCTGGAAGGGGGTGATAACGGGGAGGGGGTGATATCCAGGGGCTGATATCGGGGAGGGTGTGATATCGGGGAGGGGGTGATATCGGTGTGGGGGTGATATCCGGGAGGGGGTGATATCGTGGAGGGGGTGATATCCATGAGGGGGTGATATTGGGGAGGGGTTGATATCGGGGTTGGGTTTGATAGCGGGGAGGGAGGTGATATCCGGGAGGGGGTGATATCGGGGAGGGGGTGATATCGGAGATAGTTGATATCGCGGTGGATGGTGATATCGTGTGTCGGGGTGATATCGGGGAGGGGGTGATATTGGGGAGGGGGTTATATCGAGGAGCGGGTGATGTCGAGGAGCGGGAGATATCGGGGAGGTTGATATCGGGGTGGGGATGCTATCGGGTGGGTGTGATATCTGGGTAGGTTTGTGATATCTGGGTAGGTTTGATATCAGTTGGGGATGATATCGTGTGTCTGGTTGAAATCGGGGAGTGGATGATATCGGGGTGGGGATGTTATCGGTTGGGGGTGATGGCGAGGTGGGGGTGATCTCGGGGTGGGTTTGATATCGGTGAGGGATGGTATCGCGGTCGGGGTGATATCGGGAGGGGGTGATTTCGCGGAGAGTGTGAT